>NC_026008.2:14548402-14586339 GCF_000442705.2 Elaeis guineensis | reverse complement strand
CCAAAGGCTCTCTGGGCTTCACTATTAGCCGATCTTCTACAGTGATCAACTATCTCCGAATCCCTACCAGACTTCTTCTGGCCACTGACGACCCTACTCCGAACTTCTTCCAGACTTCATCAATATCCGAGCTTCTCGACAATGAGATTTCTACAGTAACCAGACTCCATCCAAGTTTCTACGATGGTCGACTGCCTTTCAGATTCCATCCGAGCTCCTGCGAGAGCCAAACTTCTACAGCAAGCAGTCTACTATGAACTCCTACTGCAGGCGGTCTACTTCGAATATCTACTCTGGATCCCAGACGAGCTTCTACAATGAAACAAGCTCCACCAGCCAGGTCACTACTCCGAGCTTCCACGACAACTGATCTTCGACCGAGCTTCTACAACAAGCAGCCTCCTTCAGCCTTCTGCAAGAACCGAACTCTGTCCGAACTTCCATAGCGGATGGATTTCGGATGAGCTTCTACAACAAACAGGCTCCAGCAGCTAGATTTCTACAACGGTCGATCACCTCCGGTGTTTGTCGAACCTCCCCAGCCATTAACCTTCAATAGCGTCAACCGGGCTTCAACAACGCCATCCAAACTTTCACAGGATCCCCAGACTCCTCCAGCGAACGAACCTCCCCAACGCCATCCGAAGTCCACCGTCGGTCGACCCTCTGCCAGATTCTTCATGAAACCAGACTTCCCCAACAGAAAGTCTCCGTCTGAGCTTCTACAGCAGATGGTTCCCGTCTGCAGCATCAGTGCTCTAGGCACCCAACAACAATAGACCCGTCACAACCTCGAAAACATCCGAGCTTCTCCTAGATCGACGAGATAGAGAGCCATTCCGCTCCATCAGACATCCTAGCCGAGCTTCAGCCGACAGATCCGAACTCTCTGGCAAGTCACGACAATGGCCACTACCCTACTCCATTCTCTGCAATGGATTCCGCGTGGCTCCACCACTCTCTAGCAAGTCGCGACAACGGACACCACTCCACTCTCCGTAACAAACTCCACATGGCCCTGAACGGCCCCTGACACCACTACTCTTCGTAACAAACTCCACGTGGCTCTGAACGGCCCACTACCAAGCGGTTACAGACGTTACTATCAATCAGTTACGCTCTCCGTCTATAAAAAGGGACTCCCAGATACGTTCTTCTCTAAGCTCAAAACTCTATCTCAAAACTCTGCTAAAATTTTCACTCGAGCACTCCATTTCTGTTGAAGCAAAGTACTTACTTAAGCATCAGAGGGTCATGCTGGAGCACCCCCAACTTCGGTTTAGACTTTCCTTGCAGGTCTCGATGGCGGTCGTGGTCATCTCAACTCCAGCTTCTCTGGCTTCGACAAAATTTTGCACCAATAGAATTGGCGCTAGAGGAAGGGCCCTGTGTCTTCGCAGTACCCTTGTTCTTAAAGGAGCGCTCAACGGGACTGTCTCCGATCATCCTCTCCGACATCCTCTTCTCCTTCTCCTTCTAGATCTCCACCTGATGCCTCATCGAAAGACATCCACCAGGCGATTCACGACCTCCATGGCCAGATCTTAGTGAGCTCCGCAAGCTCTGGCCTCGTCTCTAGTTTTCCAAGCTCCTCCTCCTCCTTCGACAATGGTAGTCGGCATGGAGCAGTTCGACCTGCTGATTCAGCAAGTCAGGGGCCTCACTGAAGTAGTGCAGGCCATGCAGCAGCAGCAGCAACAGCCACAGATGTCAGTGCGGCTGGAAAGAGCATCGTCGGAGTTCCAAAATCTGATAATAGGGTGGGTCACTTGAGCCAATCACCCTGTCTTCCCCGAAAAGAGAAAGCCGAGGGTAGAGAGCCCTCAGTCTGATCATGATTCCACCCCCAGAGGATCCCTTCCTCCTTTCTGCCAGAAGACCCTCGAGACTCACAGTCGAGAGGACCTCCTAGATCAAATGCTCTAGGAGATGAACCGGCAGATCGAAGAGCTTCACCACGCTCCCCCTGCTCATAGTGAGGACATCTATACTGACCCTCCTTTCTCTCAAATGATCATGCAGGAACCGATCCCGCCAAACTTCAAGCTCCCCCAATTCGAAAGCTACGACGGGATCTCGGATCTGGTTGACCACCTGGAGGCCTTCCGGACAATGATGCTGCTCCATGGCGTGCCAGACGCCATCTTGTGCCGGACTTTCCCATCTACCTTGAAGGAAGCAGCAAGGAACTGGTACTCGATGCTGAAGTCGGGTACTATCTTCTTCTTTGATCAGATGAGCCATCAGTTTGTGGCTCATTTTGTTAGCAGCCGGCGTCCCCGGAGAGGTTCGAAGTCCCTTGTCAACATCAAGCAGAAGGAGGGAGAATCCATCCGAACCTATATCAACCAATTTAATGCCGCCGCATTGGAGGTTCGAAATTTGGACCAATCGGTTGCAATGGCCACCCTAAAGAGCGGTCTTCAAAAGAATGATCTTCTGTTCTCCATGGAAAAGAAGTATCCCAGGGACTTCACCGATTTGCTAGCTCAGGCCGAAGGATATGCCCGAGAAGAGGAAGCTTTCAAGTTGAAGGACGAGGAGGCCGCGAAGGAGCGGCAGGCAGGTAGCTCCAGCAAGCCCGCAGTTAAAAAAGGGCCAAGTGAAGCTTGGCCACGTTCTTGAACTCCTCCCGGACACAGGCATGTCCGGACTCCTCCCCGAGCTCATAAGCAGAGGAGCCCAGATCGTAGAGTTTGACGGGACTCTCCCCTAAGAAGATTCCACAGCTACGCTCCTCTCAATGCTCCAAAAGCTCAGGTGCTGATGGAGGTCAAGGAGCAGCTGTCGAGGCCGGAAAGGATGCGCTCGCACCCCGAAAAGCACAACCCAAACAAATTCTCCCTCTATCATCGTGACCACAGCCACGACACGGAGGAGTGTATTCAGCTTCGAGACAAAATCGAAGAGCTCATCAGGCGGGATCGGCTCGACAGATTCATCCGACGTCGGCCTGAAGGTAGGGAGGATCGGCTGAGGGCCCTGCCACAACCGGAGCCACCAAGGAGGAAATAACAACCTGGAGATCGGCCTCCAATTGGATCATCAGCACCATCTCTAGAGGGCCCCGAAGGGGAGCGGCCAGTGGATCGGTCGGACCGCTCAAGCGGCAGAGAACTGAAGGATCTATAACCTTTACTGATGAAGACGCCCGAAAGATCCAATTCTTCCATAATGATGCGGTTGTAGTTTCTTTAAATATTATGGATTATGATGTACGTCACATTCTTGTTGATAGTGGAAGCTCGGTCGATATTTTATTTTACGATGTATTCTCAAAAATATCCATCCCTAATGGTCGGTTAGGGCCGATTAGCTCCCTGTTGGTAGGGTTTACTGGCGATGCTGTGCCAGTGGAAGGAGTAATAACTTTGATCGTAGTTGCAGGTCGGTATTCGAAACAATCTAGAGCGCTAGTGGATTTTCTGATAGTGAGGGCATTGTCTGCCTACAACACAATACTCGGCCGATCTGATCTCAACGCCCTCCGAGCTGTAGTATCGACCTACCATTTGAAATTAAATTTTCCTACTAGCCAGGGGGTCGGAGAAGTCAGAGGAGATCAAGCCCTAGCAAGACATTGTTATAACATAGCCCTACAAAGAAATGGTCAGCCTGACCCCTGTCTGGTTGATGGATTGGACACCTGCGATGACCTGACTGAAGAATGGGGTGAGCCAATAGAAGATCTTGTCTCAATTTCTTTGAATGATGGGAATGAAGAGCACGTGGTGAAGATCGACTCCAACTTGAGGAAAGAGGTGCGGACACAGCTTATCAATTTTCTACAAAAGAATGCGGATGTTTTCGCTTGGGCTCCGACGGACATGCCAGGGATCGATGCTGAAGTTATGGAACACCGTCTGGCTGTTGATTCCAAACACTGACCGATGAAGGAAAAAGTTTGAAATCATGCACCGAAAAGACAAATGGCAATAGCTGAGGAAGTTGATAAACTCCTGAAAGCCGGGTTCATCAAAGAGGTCAACTATCCGAGAGTTTCCAATGTGGTCCTGGTTAAGAAGGCGAACGGTAAATGGAGGATGTGTATAGACTTTAAAAAGTTGAATAAAGCCTTCCCGAAGGACAGTTACCCTCTGCCCAGAATCGACCAATTAGTGGATGCAACCTCAGGCCACGACTTCTCACTTTCATGGATGCGTTCTCCGACTGCAATCAAATCAGGATGGCACTAGAGGATGAAGAAAAAATTACTTTTATTACTAACCGTGGCCTTTATTGTTACAGGGTCATACCTTTTGGCCTTAAAATTGTAGGGGCGACCTATCAACGACTGGTAAACAAGATCTTCAAAGAGCAGATCGGCCGCAACATGGAGGTCTACATGGACGATATGCTCGTATAAAGCAAATCTTCGATGAACCACGTCGCCGACCTTGAGGAGACCTTCAGCGCCCTCCAAAAATATAAGATGAAGCTGAACCCAACCAAGTGCGCTTTTGGAGTAACCTCAAAAAATTCCTGGGCTTTATGGTATCAGGGCATGGGATCGAAGCAAATCCGAAAAAGATCTGCACCATCCAGAAAATGACCATCCCGAAGTCAATAAAGGAAGTTCAGCGTCTTACTGGGAGAGTAGCGGCTCTAAATCACTTCATCTCAAGATCGGTCGAGCGGTGCCTACCTTTCTTTTAGACTCTCAAGCAGTCAAAGAACTTCTGTTGGACCACTGGATGTCAGCAAGCATTTGAAGAACTACCTCGGCTCATCTCCACTATTGGCAAAACTCGAATCTGGAGAGGAGTTGTTCCTGTACCTGGCGATCTCCCCAGTGGCTCTCGCAGCAGTTCTGATTAAGAAAGAAGCAAAAATTCAACGGTCGATCTACTACATAAGTCGAGTATTGAGGGACGCTGAAATCAGGTATACTAAGTTAGAGAAACTAACTTACGCCTTGTTGATTGCAGCTCGAAGGCTCCGACCTTACTTTCAAGGACACACTATAATACTGCTCACCGACTAGCCAATCAAGGTGGTTTTGTATTGAGTGGATGCCTCTGGGAGGATAGCAAAATGGACAGTCGAGCTCACGAAGTTTGACATCGACTATCGACCTCAGCCAGTGATAAAAGCCCAGATATTAGCAGACTTCATGGTGGAATGCACTATCCCGAAAGTGGCTGAACTTGGACGAGATGAAGCCGACAACCCAGGGCTCCGATCGAACTCCTCTAAAGAAAGAACAAATCTCCCTGATGGTTTTTGGGCCCTCTACGTGGATGGTTCCTCTAACATGTCAGGTGCAGGTGCGGGCCTGATCTTGGTCAATCCAGATGGAATTATCATGGAGTATGCACTGCGCTTCGAATTCCTTGCGATAAATAACAGAGCAGAATATGAAGCTCTGATTGCAGGACTGAGGATCGTCAAAGAATTAGAAGTAGATCAGCTTCAAGCCTACAGTGACTCTCAATTAGTAGTGAGATAGGTCAGTAAAAATTATGAAGCTCGGGAGGATAGTATGGCCAAGTATCTCAAAAAGATGAAGGAGATTATCCCTACCTTCGGCAGCTTTGACATCAGGCAGATCCCAAGAGCAGAAAATACCAGGGCCGACCTTCTCTCTAAGTTGGCTACACTGGCTCTGGCCGAACTACCTAAGGAAGTCTTCTTCGAAGTTCTGAAGCACCCAAGTACAGAAGAATCACAGCTTGTGATGGAGATCAGCCATGAACCCAGCTGGATCAACCCACTGGTTGCATACCTCAAGGATGGGATTCTTCCTCCTGATGCAAAAGAAGCTCGGAAGCTTAGGAACCAGGTCTCCCGATATATCCTTTATGAAGGCAAGCTATAAAAGAGGTCGTACTCTTTGCCCCTCTTGAAATGTCTCTGACCTTCTGAAGCCGACTTCGCCTTGAGGGAGGTACACGAGGGAGTCTGTGGAAGTCACCTGGGGGCCAGATCTTTATCCCACAAAGTACTCCGATAAGGCTATTACTGGCCTACCATGTACCACGACTCCATCGAATATGTCAGAAGGTGTGATCGGTGTCAGAGGTATGCAAATATCCAAAGGCAACTTGCCTCCGAACTTACACCATTGAGTGCCCCATGACCGTTTACGCAATGGGGGATGGATATCCTTGGACCTTTTCCCTTGGCATCCGGGCAGCGAAAGTTCCCCCTGGTGGCAATAGACTATTTCACCAAGTGGGTCGAAGCTGAACCTTTGGTAATAATCACAGAAGCTAAAGTGCAGGACTTCGTCTGGAAGTCAATTATCTGTAGGTTCGGTTTATCCAAAACCCTCATTACTGATAATGGGTGATAATTTGCTGGAGCAAGGTTTGCTGAATTTTGTGAGGACCTAAATATCTCCCATAACTTCACTTCGGTAGCCCATCCACAGGCAAACGGTGAGGTCAAGGTGACTAACAGGACTCTGTTGCAAGGAATTAAGATGAGACTTGAAAAAGCAAAGGGAACTTGGACAGACGAGCTTTATCATGTGTTATGGGCATACCAAACTACTCAGAGATTGCCCACAGGGGAGACCCCCTTTAACTTAGCCTTCGGGACAGAAGCCGTGATCTCGATTGAACTCAAGCTTCTGTCGGTGTGAGTCATGGCATTCGACGAGCAGCGCAACCCACAGGATCTCAAGGCCAACCTCGACTTATTAGAAAAAAAGTGGAAGACAGCTCAAGTTTGAATGGTGGCTTACAAGCAGAAAGTAGCCCGCTATTACAATTCTCGGATCAAATGCAAAGACTTCAGAGCGGGGGACCTGGTACTTCGGCGAGCCGCTGTCTCATAGCCTCAGAATCAAGGAAAACTTGCCCCAAACTGGGAAGGCCCGTATGAAGTCAAGGAGGTAGTCCGGACTGGAACATACTATCTAAAAGAGCTTGGAGGAGCAGACCTTCCACGACCATAGAATTCGAAAAATCTGCGAATGTATTACCAATAACTTTGCCTTAAATAAAAGTTTCATATTTACATATTTTTTCTTTTAGCATGAGCTTATAACGACAGGAAGTAACTCCCCCATACAATCGAAATTAAGCATGTTAGGAACAGGAGAAAAATCTCGTTCTAACACGAGCAAGGCCGAAAGCCCGATTATTTAAAGACCAGATGGGGGGAGAGGCCCTTGCAACGGCCCTTATGTGCCCCCACAGTCTTGTTAGGAACAGGAGGAGAACCTCATCCTAACATGAGCAAAGTCGAAGGCCCAGTTATTTAAAGACTAGATGGAGGGAGAGGCCCTCGCAACGGCCCTTATGTGCCCCCACCATCTTGTTAGGAATAGGAGAAGAACCTCGTCCTAACATGAGCAAAGTCGAAGGCCTGATTATTTAAAGACCAGATGGGGGGAGAGGCCCTCGCAACGGCCCTTATGTGCCCTCACCGTCTTGTTAGGAACAAGAGGAGAACCTCATCCTAACATGAGCAAAGTTGAAGGCCCGATTATTTAAAGACCGGATGGGAGGAGAGGACCTCGCAATGGCCCTTATGTGCCCCCACAGTCTTGTTAGGAATAGGAGGAAGTCCTCATCCTAGCATGAGCTGAAATTGGCTACGTCAGGGACAGGAGGAGAACCTCGCCCTAACACAAACCAAGACCTGATCGATCAAGATCAGATGAGGAGGAGAGCCTCTTCAGCGGCTCCTCTACATCCCCACAACTCCGCTAAGAGCAGAAAGAAAACCCTCACCTAAAGGGAAAACCCTCATCCAAATAAAAAGAAAAAGGGAGATAAAAATGGATGGCGACGAACTACACCTACGATAAGTGAAAAACAAACTGTGTCAAAGATACAAGGGACCTCATCTCAACGAGGAAGGATATTCCTATCAAAAACCCTCAGTCGCTAAGAGGGAACTCAACACAGACCGAGGAGGAATAGACAAAAGAAGTTCGATAAATGACAACTTAATACAAGAATGGACAAGGTAATGAAAAATTTTCTTTTCATTTCAATAGTGAAGTGTACATTACAAAAACTTGAAGGCCAAAAAAGAGAAACGATAAGAAAAGAAAAAGAATACATGGAAGGATGAAAGATAAAAAAAAAGGGGGCTTTAAGGAAGCTCAGCTTCTTTCGACTTCGAGCTCTCGGTTTCAGTCCTTATTAGGGATTGCTTTAAATTTTCGACTTCTTCTTCCAATTCCATCTTTCTTAGCAGCATCTCTCGGTACATCTAGTGGAACTGCCGGCCTTCGCCCTCCGACTTCCGAAGCCTCTTCCTCAGGACCTCAGACTCCACCTCGGTATCTTTGACCGCCTGCTGCTCGTGGACCAGCTGAATCCTCAGCCGCTATAGTTTGGCCTCCTCCCATCCAAGGACCACAGACAGTTCTGCCATGATCTCCCTCAAGGAACAGAGCTCATCGGAGCCTTGTGCAGAGGCAGGCTGGAATCTCTCAAACAACTGCCTCCGAAGGCGGGCAACTTCATCAGTCGTCATCTCGAGCTTCCTTCGGTAGTCCTCTACCTGCCCGCACTAGCCAACCTGATAGGCGTTGTAGTTCGCCTCAGCATCCTATAGCTACTTTTGAAGGTTGGAGAATTTGATCGACCAGTCTCGATCGTGTTTGGCCTAAGTTGCGAGCCAGGACGAGCTCCCTTCCAACTGGTCGATCTTTTCTCGTGCAGCTGCCAGCTCAACTTCAAGAGAGCTGATCTTGGATGCCTGAGTCCAAGATCGATCGCTGACACATTTTCGAAGTTCCTCAAGCTCTGTCGTGAAGTCGGCCTTCCTCCAGGTGTATTCCATGAAATCCTTCTTGTGGAGGTCCTGAAAATGAGTAGCCTCCGCAGTGACCTCTGAATGGCTCTCCCTCAGTCGGTGAAGTTCATCTTCCAGCTTCTTGGATTTCTTCGTCAACTGACGAACTTCCCTTCTGAGGTCTCGAATCATCGACTTCAGAGGAATCTCCTGTGGCAGGGAAAAAGCTTCGGCAGGGAACTATCGTTAGGAGACAAGAGCGCCACAACTCAAATTAGTGCAAAAAGATAAAAGAGAAGGAAAAGAATGCAGAAAAAAAAAAGGAACTCCTTGTAAAGAAGAATCCGATTTTATTGATCAAATAGTTTTAAGTACAAGAGAACAAAGAAAAGTCACCATAAAGAAAAAATACAAAATTAGAAGTTTCAGACCTCTGGGATAGAAGTAGAGGAGCTCGACGCCCCCAGAAGGTTGGTCACAGCAGCCGCGGCAGTCGAGGAGGTCCCAACTGGAGGAGGATCGGTAGTGGCTTCGGAAGGTCCAGCTTCATCGTCAGATGCCTCATCCAAGAAGCCGAGATCCAGTTTAGGAAACTTTCCGACAACCTTCTCTTGGCAGAGCTCGAAGCCCTTGATGAAGGCATCCTGGCCGAACTAGACCTGCAGATCCTCCATCTCGGAGGAGGTCTTAAACTCCTCCACCGCTCGGGCCCCTACCTCTGAGACTAGGGATGGGATATGCGCCTTCAGCTCAGAGACCCGCGCCTTCAGTTTGGAGACCTCGGCCTCTGTCTTCTTCCTTTCTTCCTCTAAGGCGGCCCTCAGATCGGATGAGGTTTGTCCCTCCTTCTACAGTATCTCCTGGAGACTTGTGACCTCGGTGATCTTCTCCTCGAGGCGAGCGGCCTCGGTCAGGCGACCTTCCTCCGTCCGGACTGCCTCCCTCTTGGAGATTTTCATTACCTTGACGTTGGCGATGAGCTGGTGTCCCATCTGCAAGAGTGGTCGGGGAGTCAGTATAAAAGCTAAGGAGTAAACTAAGTAAAGAAGCAAGAAGAAGAAAAAGTAAATTGACCTACCTCAAGAAAGGACCCCAAAGAGTCCCAGACCCACTGCTTAGGATCAGCAAGGATGATCCTCTGGACGACCTCGGGCAGAATGCACCCTTTGACCAGTCTCTTTATTAAATCCTTATTGTTGAAGAGATTTTCCCCCAGATCTTCCTCGGAGCCGTCGGCCCCCTCGACGATAGCCTTGCGGCTGCGGCTCTTGCGGGCCAGGATCTTCTTTCTCCTCCTCCCTTCAACCCCGGGTGCCCCCTCAGGACGAGCCTTTGGAGCGAGATCCTCGGTTAGGGGGCTCCTTGAGGAGGCTCGGGAGACTTCGAGTTCGACGTCGGAAGGGGCGTCGATGGCAACGGCCACTTGAGCAGGCACGGTCGAGCTTGTCTCTTCTATCCTGGCTCTCTTCGTCGACCGCAAAGTCGAGGCACCTTTTCTCTTGTGGGTCTTGAGACCCTGGGCTAACCTCCGAGCCACGCCTGTGTCCATGTCTGCAATAAAAGAAGATCAACACGGCTCAGAGATAGAATAAGAGAAAGGAGAAGCAGCAATATATATATATATATAAATATATATATATATATATATATATATATATATATATATATATATATATATATAATGGTACCGGCAGGGTTAAGAGGACTCAGGCCAACGTTGAACAAGAGTTGTTCCTTCAGAAGGTTAGAGAGGAGGGGGGCTGGATAGGCCTCGAGCTTATTATAGGCTTCAAGGTCGTCCCTTTCCAGGCTAGAAGCCCGACGGACGGAATCCCTCAAAGAGCCCCAAGGGGGTAATCCCAGTTTCAAGGTCGGGCACCGGATGTAGAAGTATCTCTCCTTCCAGTTGTGGATAGAAGAGGGGGCACATTTCAACAATTTTTTTCTACCGAACTGGGGAGAGAAGTACCAGCAGTCCTTTGCCGAGGGGTGACGCTTGAAAGTATAGAAGTTCCTAAACAAAGAAAGAGTCGACCGAACTTCAGCTCAGCTACAAAGAGAAAGAAATCCTATTAGAAATCTAAAGGAGTTCGATGCGATGGAAACTAAAGAAATGTTTAAGAAATGGAAGAGAGCAATAACAAAAGGGGGAAGCGAAAGTCGAAGCCCGACGCAGAAAGCTTCTTGGTATAAATAGAAGCAGCCGGGAGGAAGAGCGCTAGCCCGATCGGTCGGCCCGGGAAGCTCCAGCTCGTACTTCAGAGGAATTTCGTACTGAATCCTAACCAGTGAGAGTTTCTCCGAGGTCAGAAAATTGGGGATAGTGTTTGGTACAAAGATCAGACGAGATTCTTCTACAGAGCTAAGATTTTGGAGAGCTGGGGCAGACGAACTCCTAGAACTGCTGGAGGAGGAAGTGCTAGAGGATATTTTGAATCGAACAAAAACCCTAAAAAACTTGAAAAAATTGGAAAAAATAAGAAACGAAAAGTTCGTGGAAAACTGAATAGATGGAATATGACAGAAGTAAAATGAAAGAAGAACAGCAAAAGAAAAAGCGAAGAGGGAGTTCTGGAACTAACCTAGACTAGTCCGAGAAGTGCAGAGATGCAGAGAAGGGGATCGACTCGAAGAACGCCTAAGGCCGAAAGGGATAGAGCTCTCGGGGAAGAAGAAGAAGGGCACCAATAAGAGGCAAAGTGAAATTCCTGAAAGGAGGGAGCGGGTTTAAATAGGCAATAGGGCTCGATGCAGTAATGATTGCGGATCTCCTCTGGCCGACCTACACTCGTCGCGTGTCTCACTCACTATGACAGGCTACTGAAAATGGCTGATAGCTGATAAAATCATTATTGCACCGTACCTAGAGCCATGCTCTAGCGAGAATTCCAAAAAAATCTTTTTGGATCGCCTTGATTTGAAAAGACTCCAGCACCAGCGCACCAAACGCCAAAATATCTGAAAACCACTGAGCGCGGAAACTAAGGGAGGCAACTTCGACTGTGAGAATTTTTCTGTACTTCCTTCATTCGGAACTCGAACTCGGAAGTAGGGGGATTGGTGTTGGGTATTAAATACCCCCAACCGAAGTTTGCAAAAAAGCTGACCCTTCCAGGGCTTTACCAGCTTCCGACCTTGTGTGACGTCTTTTTGAACTCCCTCGACCATCCGGACTTCTCCGACAATGAGCTTCTCCATTCATCTATCGGGCCGCTCCAAAGGCTCTCTGGACTTTACTATCAGCCGATCTTCTATAGTGATCAACTATTCTCCGGATCCCTTTCAGACTTCTTCTGGCCACTGACAATCCTACTCCGAACTTCTTCCAGACTTCGTCAATATCCAAGCTTCTCCGACAACGAGATTTCTACAATAACCAGACTCCATCCAAGTTTCTACGATGGTCGACCACCTTCCAAATTTCACCCGAGCTCCTACGAGAGCCAAACTTCTACAACAAGCAGTCTACTCCGAACTCCTACTGCAGGTGGTCTACTTCGAATATCTACTCCGGATCCCAGACGAGCTTCTACAACGGGACAGGCTCCATCGGTCAGGTCACTACTCCGAGCATCCACGATAACTGATCTTCGACCGAGCTTCTACAACAAGCGGCCTCCTTTCAGTCTTCTGCAAGAACCAGACTCCATCCGAACTTCCATAATAGATGGATTTTGGATGAGCTTCTACAACAGACGGGCTCCAGCAGCTGCATTTCTACAATGGCCGATCGCCTCTGATGTCTGCCGAACCTCCCTAGCCATCAACCTTCAATAGCATCAATCAGGCTTCAACAATGCCATCCAGACTTCCACAGGATCCGCAGACTCCTCCAGCAGACGAACCTCCCCAATGCCATCCGAAGTCCACCATCAGCCGACCCTCTGCCAGATTCTTCTTGAAACCGGACTTTCCCAATAGAAAGTCTGCATCCGAGCTTCTACAGCAGATGGTTTCCATCTGCAGCATCAGTGTCCTAGGCACCCAACAATAGTAGACCCATCACAACCTCGAAAACATCCGAGCTTCTCCTAGATCGACGAGATAGAGAGCCATTCCGCTCTATCAGACATCCCAACCGAGCTTCAGCTGACAGATCCGAACTTTCTGGCAAGTCACGACAATGGCCACTACCCTACTCCACTCTCTACAATAGATTTCACGTGGCTCCACCACTCTCTGGTAAGTCGCAACAACGGACACCACTCCACTCTCCGTAACAAACTCCACGTGGTCCTGAATGACCCCTGACGCTACTACTCTCTGTAACAAACTCCGCGTGGCTCTGAACGGCCCACTACCAAACGGTTACAGACGTCACTGTCAATCAGTTATGCTCTCCATCTATAAAAAGGGACTCCCAGATACGTTCTTCTCTAAGCTCAAAACTCTATCTCGAAACTCTGTTAAAATTCTCACTCGAGCACTCCATTTCTGTTGAAGTAGAGTACTGACTTGAGCGTCAGAGGATCTTGTCGGAGCACCCCCAACTCTGGTTTAGACTTCCCTTGCAGGTCCCGATGGCGGCCGCGGTCATCTCAACTCCAGCTTCTCCAGCTTTGATGAAATTCTGCACCAATATTTATATTATTAATAAAATAGATATTTTTAATTTATTATATGCTGCATCTTATTATTTTTAAGATTATAATGAACCCCATAGGTCCGGACAATAGTTTTAGGGCCATGATGAGATCATGCCAGTGAGACCTAAATCCTTGATAGTCATGACCTAAAATATTCTTAGTCATTGGTTCATTGAGTCAGAGATCAATGATACCAGTAAGACTGGCATATCCTATGTATGCTCAAAAATGAGGGTGATTGATCTGACAACCACTTGTGTGGTGACACTAATATAAGGATATATATGCTCATTAGATAATGAGTTTACTGAATAGACCTACGAGAGAATATCAGATGGAGTCTTATTTACATATCAACTAATGATTCTCTAATGGGAGTTGTGGAAGTGATCCTTTGATCTGAGATCATCATGGTATCTTGTGTACATGGATCCATATTTTGGTTCACTTTCTAACTTGGTTCTTTGATCCTTGTATGGGATATTCTGGATGCGATGAAATGTGCATAGAGGTTGTTAGTGATCAATAAGGGATCAGTCACTCCTAATAAGAGGAGCGAACATCCTATGTGATCTCATAGGTTGGTGATTCTAGAAGTCTTTGGCCAAAGCATGATGATAATTAGAAAAGAATTTTTAATATATCATCAACTGAATCATCATCTTTTGATTGAGATATATAAAGATAAGTGATTGGATTTGACATATTTCAATGCCCACAGCTCATTTGGGATGTTGTTTGACTGAAAGATTGAATTACATGAAAATTTGCCACTGAAGGATATTTTGATAATTTTTTATCAAAACTTTAAATCTTTCAGATAGTCATGACACATTGCTAGACATCAATCTTGACTTGTAAACTCATTAGAATTAAAAGAGTTTAATTTTGAAATCACTTAGGAAGAGTCCTAGTTGATTGGGACTCTTCGGATGACCTAATCTAATTAGATTAGAGATATGTCGAAAGTCTAGATCCACTGCTGGCTAGATTTGAAACCTAATGGGTCACACATATTAAAATTTAGCCTTGAAATGATTTAATTAGAGTTTAATATAAATTCTATGGGTTAATTAGATATGCTAGCACATTGTATTAACCCAAGTTCCTAAATTGGTTTAGATCAAAGTGTTTGAGCTAACCCAGACCAGTTGTCTTTGATATAATGGGATTGGGTCTATCTTAATTGGTTTCCTACCCAACTTGAACTAATTTTAAGTGGAGAAGGACTCCTCTGTGCTCACTAGATGCCACACCAAAAATTAATTGCCGCCCCACTCATTTTAGTATGTGAAGATAAAGAGTCCTTCTTCATGAAGACTCTTATCTTAACACATTGCCTTAATTACTCAACCACATCTTTATTGATTTAACACCAATTTAAGATGGGTTCTTTATGGCTTGTAGAAGAGAAAGAGTCCTTCTATGTGAAAGCTCTCTTGCATCATAATTCTACATGGTGAATTTATTCATCATGTGAAAAAGTGGAGTGCCAAAGGTTGGCACCCCTTGATCCCATGACACATCTCTTGGACCCTTATTTATATGGGACATCCCACATGGCCCAAGTGATGGGATTTTGAGTTGAAACTAGAGATAAGAGTGGTGAAAATTAGTAGAAAAATTTTGGAAAAAATTTGAGAAAAAGACAAGGAGAAATTGAGTGGCAAAAGTTGCAAGAAGGGTGGTGAGAGAATTAGCAAGTGTTGCTAGTGTGCCCTAGGGTTTGGTTTCTCTATATGTTGGAACTAAAAATCAAATCTTAGGTTGTGAGATATCTGAAGAGTGTCTTCTTGAAATGATCCTAGTGGCAAGTTTGGAGGTGACTAGGCTTTGGTGTGATCGTTCCTTGAGTTCGAAGCCAGCAATATTCTTGAGAAGATAAGGCTACGGCAGCGCACCGATTAAGGACCTTGGCCAACTTCTGTGTGGATCACTATTGGAGGGCTTCTACATTGGAGTCTCATGGAGAACACCAACATGCCACTTTGTCCTTTTTAGTGAAAGTAAAAATTTTATCTCTTTTGCATGCTTGTTTTGTTTTGATCGATATCGGTAAGGTAATTCTAGGGTTTGGGTTCAGCACAATAGTTTTAATTGTTAAAGCTATTGACTTATTTAATTTTTAAAATTTTAAAAATTATTTTCCACTATGTGGTCAGAACCCAACACATCTGACCTGATCTGAGCTAATTTTGAGACATTTTGAAGCCATTTGATCCTGATCAAAGGGCTGTGACGTTCCACACAGTCTAGATGCTAATTTCATAATATTTTTTTACATTTTGGATGCTGGGAGGAGCCCTATTTAAAAGGGGACTATAGAAATAGGAGGGAATAATCAGAGTAGTGAGCAGCCATCTAAAAAAATTAATTAGATTTCTTTTATTTTAGGATTTGACAGGTAGAAAAAGCAGATGCACAGCTAAGGCTCCTCCATCTCGAGGAGGAGATGAAGTTCTTCATGTCACAGATTTGATTTTCTTTTCTCCATCTTATGTTTTTTTTTTGCAATGATAATAAAATTTTTTTTCCCCTTAATTATGTCTGTGTTGGGTTTTCTTGAAAAAAATTAAATTTTTAACAATTTATTCTTATAAGAAGATGCGTTGTGATCCTGACAAGATACAGTTCATACTTGAATAGAGGATAGATTATCTTAAAGTTAATTTATTTTCTTTTATATAGATTTGGGATAATCTATGCTCATAAAGGGATGGATCGTGATCCTGACAAGATATGCTTCGTACTTAGATAGAGATAGTTTACACTCAAAAACTAATTAATCACAAGCCCTTGCATAAATGAATACCAAAATCTGTTACCAAGAAGAATGGATTCTTAATCCCTGAGATGTGTTAAGTTTAATTAACTTTTTTAATTAAATTATCTTGTTGATTAGTTTTTAGAAGTCCTCAATCAAAATATTTCTAAATTCTTTTATTTTTTTTCATAAAACAATCACCTTAGATCTCTGAGGATTCGACCCAACTCATCCTATTCTATGGAGCAGTAGTCAGTTTATTTTTATCTTCGATCACTCTCATGATAAGAATGCATCAGTTGGCTCAAAATTCAAATAGAGAGTAGCATTTCATAGTTCGTTGGTGGCACAGCAGCCAAGCCAACTCAGGGTTCGACCAAGCCAACTCAAGTGTAGTCGAGTTGACTTGAGCTCTGACTAAGTCGACTCGGGTCACAGAAATAGATGTATGGGATTTCTGTTTGTGTTTAGGATCGGATTTTGATCCTAGGGTCATAAGGCCTTGTTTGATAGATCTTAAGGAGACTAACTCAAGGGATAAGTGCATGATTAGACCATGGTGTACATGGATTTATATGAGTGCATTTGGGTTAGTCTAGGAGGTTTTTCAGGTTTAGATTTTGACCCATTGTATAGGCTATATATATGTAACCTGTAACATTATGAAAAAAATCAAATTCTTTTCTCCTGAAACTCTTATTTTCTCTTATTTCTTTGGTTGCATGCCATCATAAGAGGGGAGCAAACCCTAGCCACCATCTCTAAAGGTTGAAAGAAGGGAAGCATTCCCTTCTCAAGCAAAACCCTGGTGCCACCTCTTTCGTGTGTGGTTTACTGGTGTTCTCAAGTTTTCAAGACCTAAAAAAGTTGCACAACAATTGGTAACAGAGCTAGGTGAAGCATGGAGAAGGAAGGAGATGCCAGGATCTGAAGTTTCCTATCAAAGTTATTTTTTCTTAATCAGATCTGCATTGTTTATGGTTGTGGTGTTGAGACATCATGAGCAGCAGACTAAAGATTGATTTTGAGAAGTTTGATGGAAAGAAAAATTTCTCAATATGGAGCTAAGGGTGGAAGATCCGTTGGTTCAACAGGAACTGGATTTGGCTTTGGAGAAAAAGCAAAAGGGGATGACAGATCGGCTTGGAGTTCTTAGGAGAAGAGTGCCTGTTCGCTGATTAGATGGTGTTTAACGGACTCGATGCTATATGGCATGTTAGAAGAGAAGACATCCAAAAGTTTGTGGTCAAGGTTGCACTCCCTGTAGATAGGAAAGAACATATATAATAAGCTTATACTGAAGAAACAACTCTACAGCCTTCGAATGGAAGAAGGTGGAGATGTATTGGGACATATTCAGCAGTTCGATCAATTGAGTATGGATCTACTCAATTTGGATGTGGCTATGGAGGAGGAAAAGTCCCTGATGTTGCTGTGCTCACTATCTGGGAGTTTTGATGTATTGATGATGACTCTGTTGTATAGGAAGGAGATACTAGTCTAGGAAGAGATAGTGTCGGTCCTTTGGATGAATGAGCAGAGGGAGCGGATGGTGAGGGATAGTATGGAACTTCTCCAGGATGCCATGGTGGCTGGTGACAGGTCTTGGAGGGAGAAGGATAGACACGAGACAGTGAGGAGGCAGAATTCTCCAAGGAATGTCAGGGAGGTAAGGTGTTATATGTACCGGTAGCTAGGGCACATGAAGAGAGATTGTCCTCAGAGGAAGAAAGGAAAAGGAGAAAGTTCTAGATCAGAGTCATCCAGTGCAATGGTTGAGAGTGATGTATCAGATGATCTTCTAATATTATCGATTGAACATAGGGAGGGGGTAGATTGGTGGGTACTGGACTTTGCTAGTTCTTATCACTGTACACCTCATCGGGTATGGTTCACTTCTTATACACAGGTGGGTGAGGGACAGCAAGTGATTCTAGGAGATGGGAGCTCTTGTGGTGTAGCAGGAGTGGATTCTATCAGGCTAAGGATGTATGACAGGAGGGTGCAAAACTTGATAGATGTGCATCATGTCCCGGATCTCAGAAGGAGCATAATATTATTTAGATACTTGGAGGAAAAGTGCCTCATTTTTAGAAGCGATTCAGGGGTGCTGAACATCCCCCAGGGTAATAGGATTGTGATGAGAGGGAGGAGGTTGAGGAGTTGTCTGTACTAGATGAAGGAATCTATTGTATCCAGAGAGGCTGAGGTGATTGCTTCAGCCATGGAGGATCAGTCGGAGGTTCAGTTAGTGTAGATTGGACAGTTGATGGTATGTTTATCAGAGCTGCCTGTTGTGGGAATGCCAGATCACAAGAAGGTGGAGCACCGAGCACAAGTGCATCCTCACGTGAAGTATCAAAGAGAGGTTTTTTCATAGGTGATGATGAAGACCATGGCCATGGCACAGACTCTATGTGAGGAGGTGCAGAGAGAGGAGGAGTTTTCTAGTCGCTCGGGCAGCAGTGAGCAAGCACCAGGAGAGGGCCTAAAGGTGTATACTTCGGGGATAGATGCTATGGCAGTGACAGGATGTAGAGAGGACTCAGAGACCTATGAGGAGACTTCCACTAGTATGGACCATAGGTGGTTCGGAGGCAGGGGAGTGGAGCTGTGGTCACTCCAGAATTTTTCGATGCTGTGGAAGAGCATGTTGCAGGAGCAGTGACGATCAGAACCATTGGGTCAGTGGTGACTAGAGTCACTGGAGCAGCGACGAGTAGAGTCACTAAAGCTATGGCTATTGGGAGTCATAGGTGGAGTAGCTGGTGGTGCGATAGGTGAAATCATGGAGGCAGTAGCGGGAGCAGTTGTTGGATCAAAGATGGGTATAGCTGCTGATGATATGACCTACAGGATAGGTGTCTGGATATAGGATGAGATCTTTCGCTATAAAGGAAGCAGTGGTAGTCTCTCGGACAGCTCCAAGATTGAAATATACTGTAGTGGTGAGGAGGTCTGCATAGTTGGCTTCACTATTCATTAGCCAGATTGTGTAGAGGATCAGAGCTCAATGAAGAGTGGTGCTCGCCAAGGTTTTGGGGGCCCCAAGGTGAAGATTGTAGAGATTCTATGGTGCCTGCCTTGGAGGTGACCATAGGTGGAGTTGATGTGATAGACTCCAGATTTGCTTGGATGGAAGTGGTTCTTGGGTAAAGGCGGAGCATAGCTTCCATGGACTCCAGGTTCGAGCTGGTGAGGACTTCAAGGAGCTTGGTTGGGGCTCTGGATACTTGAGATGCAAGGTGGAGCAAAGAACCCAAGCAAAGGACTTCTACTAGTAGAAGAATCGACTCGGCACCAGAAGGAGTCAACTCAGATCATGTCGAACTGGCTCGGACCCCTGAGAGAGCCGGCTTGAAATCCAAAAAGAGAGCAACATTTCATGGCACACTGGTGGCATGACAGTCAAGTTGACTTAGAATTCGATCGAGCTGACTCGAGTGTGATCGAGTCGACTCGAGTCGTGAAAGCAAATGTGTGGGATTTCTGTTTGGGTCTGGGATCGAATTTTGATCCTAGGGTCTTAAGGCCTAGTTTAATTGATCTTAAGGGGACTAACTCAAGGGGTGAGTGCATGATCAGACCATGGGTGTACATTGATTTGGGTGAGTGCATTTGGGTTAGTCCAAAGAGTTTTTCAGATTTAGATTTTAACCCATCTTATAGACTATATATATGTAACCTATAATATTGTGGAAAGAATCGAATCATTTTCTCTCGAAACCCTCATTTTCTCTTTTCTCTCTAGTTGCACGCCATCATAGGAGGAGAACCAAACCTAGCCACCACTTCCAAAGGAAGAAAGAAGAGAGGTGTTCTCCTCTCAAGCAAAATCCTGATGCCACCTCTTTTGTGTGTAGTTTGCTGGTGTTCTCGATTTTTCATGATCTAAAAAAATTACATAACACCATCATCCATCCATTTATCAAGCACTGAACATTTTAGCGGCTGGACGATTTAGTAACATAGGAGAATCCTGGTCTAGAATATATCCTAACCTTTTTTGAGTTCAAAACTATTCTAAAGTATCTAAGCCAATCATTTGTAGTTCATCTCGATCAATCAGTTGAACCCTACAATTCAGACTAAGGAATTTGAAGTGTTAGATGTATATCCTAGAAGCCAATTATTGACTGTCATATTTTTATTCTATGACATAAATTTGTACTTAAACTGTTGATTTAATCAATAAAGGATAAGTTTTCTTTTTTCATTCAAATGTTATGTGTCCTTGAATTGTCTTTAGAATTGATGTTACGATACATATTCTCAAATATTGAGAATTAGAGACATGTATGATCGATTCCTAAATTGCTCCCAGTTATAGAACAGTTATGAGGATGGTGATTTATCCAGATAAATTAGTGCACGATTTGCTTCCTTTGAGATAGATGAATCTCTAATCTATGGTGTAGAGATGCTGAGCGGAAAGGACTGATAGTTGTTAGAGAACAACTAGTTCTGAGCGTAACCATATGAGAGATCACATGGATTTCTATTCGATCATCAGTGATCATCTCGATACTGTAGTTGTGTGACTGATCCTTTGACCTGTGATGTTACAGTTGCTCAAAGTAAGACTACTATAATTTGACTACACATAAACATTAACTCGATCATGAATTTTAGTAGTGGATGTTGGTTTCAGTTGGTTGAGCTGTGCAGCAACGTGTGCATCTATATGAGATCTATCGATCTTAATAGAGAGGAGTAGTCCTTTGAGATTTGAGAAGCTGAGTCCATAAGTCTATGGCCATAGCAGGATGATTAATGAAAAAAAGTTTCTATTTGAAATCATTATTGGATTTGAGCTGATCACATCTATCATATGATTGATGATGAGGTTTGACGAATTATCCATGACCTGCCATCTAGTCGAGACTCACAATAGAGAGACTGTATCATATATTAACTACACCTAGAGGTTCTATTTTGATTCTGTTGGATTACCACTATATATTGCTAGATGTCACTGGTGGATTGTGAAAGCTCAATAGGATCATTTTGGATCAATGATCCTTATCGAGTTAGAGTGAAACTATTCCGACCCGCAAAAAGGGATTTCAGTGATACCTATGATAGAGATCATGGTATTTCTCACTACTAGATAGAATTGAACCTATAGGGTCACATATAAAGGGAGAAGACCCAAATTAAATATAATTAGACTGATGAAGCATCAATTAATATGGATTTAGAGAAATCCTACTGGGTTCATGTTAACCTTGCTAGCATCTGGGTGAACCCAATTTTTTTTATGGTTGGATTACTTATATTATGAGTTTTAATAAATTTTTACACTTGATTTGAACCTAATTGAATTTAATTCAATAAGATCTAATTATTGGATGATTAATTTATGGTTTGAATTAAATCAAGAAAGAGTTTCTTGATTAAGAACCCTTGAAGAGAATTTATGCAACCATGTGGGCTAATTTGTGCATACAATAGGGTCTCATATGATGGGATGCCTAGAGTAGGGTGTGGACTTGGGTGAGTTTTTGGTTGGTGTCCTATTTAATTAGTCCAACTATAGTATGGCTAGAAATTCTAATATGATCAGAATGAGGGATCCTAATTTGATTAGGACATCCTTATATTGCCTATATAAAGGACCCTGGCCTTTTAGTTGTCATATAAGCTCTCTACTCCCATTGTTGCCCCCACCTTTCATTGAGCCTATGCCTCCCCTCCTTTTTCTCTCTCTAGCCCATGCCTTTTCTCTGTCTTGGCATCCTTCATTGGAGCCAAAGAGAGGTGGGCGGCACATAAGGGAGTGGGGTCAATTGTTGGCACTACTTGCTTTGGTTCTTGTTACTTTTACTTTCAAGTTTGTTGCAAGTTAGTTACAATTACTTCTTAGTTGTTGTTCTTCTTAATTAGTTGAAGAATTAAGAAAGATTTTTGGTTTCTTGAAGAATCAAGAAAGAAAGATCAAAAGGGTTCACAAAGGGTTTATCCCAATTCAGGCTTGGTTCAAGCCTATTTAGACTTTGGTTCAGGCAAGCAAGATCCAAGAGAAAATAATTGAGGTCAGCCATGTAGATATCTGTAGAGGCAGAATACTTGTACCACTGATTCAAAACCTATTCAAGCCTAGATCCAGGGATTGAATTGGATTCAACCCAATTATGGGTTTGAAGCAAAGTGAAAGCGATTCAAGTATGTGAATTGATTACAGGCTTTTATTTATTCTTCTTAAAATTAATTTATGTTAATTTCAGTATATGAACTAGATCTATAGGTACTTTCATATGATGAATGTATGCTTAGATTAAAAGTATTTTAATCTAATTTTTCTGCTACATTTTGGATTTAGAAAAATTTTGAAATCTACATGCACTAGTACTTGTAGAAAATCTAACTGTAGTATCAGAGCCACATGTTTATATATATGAAAGTAGCATAAAAATTTTGAAAATTATATATATGAAAGTAGCAATAGTGGTATCAGAGCCGCATGTTTATGTCTAGATCTGAAGAGTATTTTAGATCTGATTTTTATTCATATATGCGAAATGTGAAAGCATGCATAGGTTAGAAATTAAATTTTTATGATCTAAATTTTTTGTATATACGATATATGATGGCATATTTAGATCTAAAATTAATTTCTAAAAAATCTAAAATTTTTCTTGTATATGATATATGATTGCATGTATTTTTTGAAAGTATTTTGAAAACTAAAAACTTACTTTTTATGTAATTAATTTAGATCTAAAATCTATTTCAATGATCTGAAATTAATGTGTGCATGAATTGTTGGGCATGGATAGTTTTGTATTAGGTTAATGAATTACATCTTAGGTTACAATTAGATCATATTGGGTTGAAATTGATATAGCAATTGATCGAATCAAGTCAAGTATTGGTTTGGATTAGTTCAATTGAGCTTATGATTCTACAAGTATTGTAGATCGAGTTGATTAAACCCCATATGTAGAGTTGAGTCAACCTAAGGACCTAATCCGGCTTTACGGCTTGAATCTAATTCACCTAAGCTGATTAATTGAAACCAATAAACCATTTAGTGTTTAAGGTAAGTCTTGATCAGAGATTTTTAATTAGGAGGTTACTCACCTAGATAATTTTATCTACAGTGAGTCAATGATGTACCCTCCCGTCGGTCTCACTTACATGGCCAATTGAATGATTGGGTTCATTAGTAACTAAGAAGTTTTGGTTTAGCCCATGCCAATTAGATTGGTCATGTGATGATTGATTAAATAAGATCTAATCCAAACCTTCCTAATTAATATGAAGCTTTATGGTCTTCCATCATTGTAAAAGTACAGGCATGCTACTGGCGTTGATTGTTCTCAACTAGTTACAGTGGGTCAGTTGCATCGAAAACATACAACCACTCTACTAGCAAAGAGTTACTCCAGGGTGAAGATGGGGTTGGGATAATATGTATTATCTAAGCTCTCATGACTTAGAGACCAAGTCACTGCAATAAGCTTAAAGAAGCATCTAAGTAAAGAGTTGCCTATGCATCAGTATGCATGTCATCAATAACTATTAGGTAAGGTGTACGACATCAGTGGGATTACAGCACCCATTAGAAACCTTGCATTGTCACGTCAGATTTTCAATTTTCATCCGAAAAGTATCAAAATCTGAAAAAATAGTGGGAGTCCATTTGCATCTAAAAATTTCTAGAGCAAATATAATTTTAAGTACAAATATCTAACTAGAATCTCTACTCTCGTAGATAAATAATATCGGCCTCTAACCCACTAGCTTGCTTCCTTGAAACCAACCGACTGACTGGTACAAATTATAAAGACTGGCTCAGAAACCTCAGGATAATTTTGACATCGAAAAAGATTGGGTATGTTTTTGATTAGGATGCTCCAACCTTACCAGCCCATCCTACGGTAGAGCAAAGAGCTACTTTGGATAAGTGGATGGATGATGATCAAAGGGTGAAGTGCTATGTGCTGGCTTCAATGTCAAATAACTTACAGAGCTAGCATGAGTACATGCCCACTGCCCGTACCATGATCACTCACTTGCAAAAGTTGTATGGTAAGCAGAGTCGGACCGCATGCTTTGAATTATCCAAGCGGTTGTTCAATATGAAGATGCACAAGGGGCAGTCAGTCCATAATCACTGTATGATAATGATCAAGGATCTAGAGGAGTTTGAGAAGCTCGGGCTAAATATATAGAGGGAGCTAAAGGTGGATTTGATCCTCCAATCTCTAATCAGTACATTTGGACAGTTTATCATAAACTACCATACAAACAAATTAGACTGCAACTTATCCAAATTGATCAATATGCTACACACTACTGAGGGTATCTTGAAAAGTTTAAGGGACTCTATTCTCACTGTTGAGTGGGCACCTGCCAAGAGAAAGTCTCAAAAAAAGAAAAAGAATAAGCCTACAAAAAAGCAGAAGAAGGAGAGAAAATCCAAGAAGGACACTCCAAAGAAAGTGTTAGGAAATATACCTTAAGATTCGATACACATTGAGTACACAACGAGGTCCAACATGAAAAATGGATTCTAACGAGCGCAAGATCACCCAAAATGGAGTCAGGAAGGAGAAGATACGCTCGATTGAAGAGTAGCACGAAATTCGAAGTGATGGCCAATGGCGGGCCAGCGGAGACCGACGGAGCACCGCCCAGCTCGGTGGAGATGCACCCAGTGTGTGGTTGGGCCCAGCACGGGTGCACACAGCCTAGGCACAGGTGAGCCCAACACAAACAAAAGGGTTTATAGTGGTTCGGTGCCAACCTTGCACCTACATCAACTCTCCAAGCTCCTACTTGGAAATTTCAATCCACTAACTTGTATTCAACCTGAATACACTCATCAGAAACTCTGACTCTAGCTATCCCAAGCTAGTCCACTTATTTTTCGGATACAAGTCAACCTAATACAATCCGATTCAAGGTTCGGATCAACCTTCCCACGTTTTGGAACCCTTCCAAAATAAAAACAATAACTCAAAAGAAGTATTACAATTAACAGCACAGAAAATACAAAGGAAGCTCCTTTAATGAGCGAATGAAGCTTTAAATACATTTTACTCAAATAGAAAAAACTCTTTCTGATTTCCTCGAGGTGGTTGGAGACTTGAATGAGCACTTGAGGAGTTGGTGAACTTGAATTAAAAGCTTCTTGAATGCTTTGACTGGACTCTTGCTTAGGGACTGAAAAGTATGCTTGAAATCCTCTTTTAAAACCCTTCTCTTTTTCTCTATTTTTTTTTCTATTGATTCCCACCTTTAAGTCCCTTTATATATCTTCAAATAATGGTGGAGAGCAATCTGGGCTGAAATAGAGCCGTTAGACCACATTAAATGAGCATTAAATGCAAATAAAATTGGTGAAAAAACTAGCCGTTGCGGAACTTTTTCGTCACAGGGGTCGACTCATGCTCATGGGTTGACTCATAGGGTCGACTCATGCTCATGGGTCGACTCATAGGGTCGACCTCTATAGAAAATAGCAGAAAATAATGATTCTATAAGTTTGGCCTAAAAGTAGCAGAGGTCGACTCATGGGGTCGACTCATGCCTGGGGGTCGACCCATGGGATCGACTCACAGACTGTGCCAGCCAAAAAATCTTGCGTGCCATTCAGCTCTTTAAGCCATGAGTCGACTCATGGGATCGACTCAAAAATAAAAACCTTATTTTCTTGCAAAATATACTTTCAAAAATATTGAAATTTTCTCCAGTAGACTACACGTCTTTTGTTCTTGTCCTTGAGGCTTCTGAATCAAGTATTGATGAAATTATAATTTTGCCCCTGAAATGCAAAAAGTCTTTTCCAAGCTAAAATCATTAGTAATCCCCTCAAATACTTTGTAATCATCAAAATCAATCCAAAGAGCAACAATCTCCTCCCTTTTGATGATGACAAAATATTTGAGCAAAAGCATATATAAAATATTTAACATGAATTTCAAATTTATAAAGATACATCACTTAAATATCATAGCCAAGTATTGGAACGAAATACATCATAAGCAATTTTAAGATAGATTTGAAATTTGCTATAAAGTTGAAATCTATTTATAAATTTGAAATTTGCTTATAGTTACAATCTTGATTTCGATTTTTGAAATTTGCTTATAAATTTGAGATTTGCTTATAGTTCAATCTGTATTTTTCTCACAGCAGATGTTTGAAACTTTTGCTCAATCTTAACAATCTTGATTCTCTACTCTCCCTTTTTGACAGCATCAATCTTGATTCTCTACTCCTCCTTTTTGAACATATCTTCTATTTTTGATGGGATCACTTTTAGTTCTCTAGCTTCTTTCTTTAATTGCTTATTGCTTTACCATTTTGTATTGCTTATTGCTTTACTATTTTATATTGCTTATTGCTTTACTCCCCCTTAATATAGCAATCGAAAAAGATATATCAATTTGCTCATTTAAAAGATATTGCTATTCTAGTTTTTCATAATTTAAAAGTAATTCAAGTGGATCACATTCAGAGATATTCATTGAAAGTCAAAGTATATATATATATATATCCAAAAGATGAGTGAGTATAAAGATGGTTCAGTACATAGATGTTGACTTAGAATACAAAAGACATGGATAGAGACTATCCAAAAATCAAACAGTCAACATTGTATTACATATCCTAAACAAAAACTAATGAGAAGACTAACTACACAAGATCTAGTAGAGATCATGACTGGATGGATCAGAGTCAGATGAATCGGAGATGGGATGAGGAGATGAAGGATCACGACCAAGGGCTCGACCTCGACCCCGTCTGCCTCTGCCACGGGTGGAGGTGCCGGCACGAGTGGAGGGATGTGAGGATCCTGAAGGCTATGAAGCAAAGGACTGTGCTACAAGTGATAGTCCTATAGTGTCCAGAAGGTTTAAGGCTCTTGAAACAGATTGTAGTAGTGCAGTGAACTGAGTGGATGCATTGCTCACTAGAGCCCCTGATCTCTCTTCTCAGAAAATCAAACCCACTCTCCAAGACTCCTCGCAGTCTGGCTGCCTCCGTAGATAGGTCTGAGACCTCAGTGATATCCCCATGTGGCTGTGGATGGGCTAGATCCAGTACTTGCCTCTACAAGTCGAATACTCTAGCAGTCAGTCTTACCACACAACCCTCAAGCTGCTCGATGCGAACTGACTGATCAGAAATCATCTAGAACACAATGGAGATGTGGGGGATCAGTGCCTGATCAGATATATCATGAAATATCGATCCTTGAGCAGAAGCTGAAGTACCCATCTGATGAGATAGTATAAAAGCTACGCATTGAGATATCATGTCTATCTGGTTGTCAGCCAATCTGATCTCTGAGGAAAGTGCTCTGCTGTCTGGCTGCTGGACTGGAGTGTGCCTCCTCGTAGACCCTAACGGCCCAGCCTCATGGTCAGAAATAAACTGAATGTCTGGAGATACAACCTTGTGATCATGGAGAGGTGATGAAGGACCTTCCTCATCTGCTTTGCCCTCAGCTCTCTCTTCCACACCCTTTGACCAACCACCATTAGTCTTGGAAAATCTCATGCGGTGCAGAGTGTGGCGGTTGATAGTGTCGGAGTGAGAAAGCCTAGGTACTGCCTCCCCCTCAAAGCTAACTCCAAACCTCCTGAATACTAAAGTGAGAGCCATACCGAAAGGCAGATGTGCCTTGGATCTATTCAGGGTTTCTCTCATAGCCTCAATCATTAATGCTGGGAGGTTCAGGGGGGTTTGGGTAACAACATGATACATAATGCAGATGTCTCAGCCTGAGAGGAGATCATGTCTACCACTTCTAGGGAAGAATAACTTAGTTACCATTTGATGTAGAATCCTCATCTCAATGGAAAGGATCTTGGCCTCTAATTTGTTTAGGCTTTTCGAGAAGGTTCTTCCTAGAATTACATTAATTCCCTCCTCCTTAACTGGGAGTTCCATGTTTGAGTATCCCTCACAGGGTAAATGAAGAATTTCTTCCAAAAGCATAGGATCTAGACTGATTTCTATACCCTTTACAGTGGATCTTACTATTTCATTGCCATAGCTCAAGTTCAGATAAAATTTCCTAACCAGATCCACATAGGTATTTTCTTTAAGTGAGCAGTAGAATTTCCAACCTTGATCCTTGATTTTTGATCCGATAGAGAACCCCTCCTTTTCAAAAAATCTGAAATCTATATTTTTGCCGGGCTCTACCTTCCTATTGGAGAGGAGAATCTTACTGGGGCTTATTGGAGATCGAGAAGTAGCTGGAGTAGATGCCGGAGCAGGGATTGAAGCTAATGAGGTCTCGGTTGCCTGTCTCTTCCGACGCATACCCTCTTCCAACCCGCAGACAGATTTTCTTCTTTGTGGGAGCTTCATTTTCGGAGCCATTTCCACAACCAGATCTGACAAGGATCTCAGGAGATCAAATGTGTGGAGAGATAGAAGGTTTTTAGAGGAAGGGAAAGGATTTTGGAGAGGAGGAGTGCCGATTTGGAGAAGACGAGTAGAATCTAGGGCAAGCTCTACTCGCTCCAAATGACAAAGGAAGAAAGGGGTGATTTTGAGAATGAGAGATGGTGGGAGAAGTGTTTTTGGGGAAGAACTTGGTTTGAAAAAGAAGAGAGGCGGTCTTTTGGCTTGGTGGAAGGAAGAATACGGAAGAATGGGTTGGCTCAAGGAGTGATTTCCAACAAAAGGAGAGCGCCCGTGGGTTTTAGCCAAAAATTACAAGTTTGCCCTAGGGTCGACCCTGTGGGTCGACTCATGGCACAGAGAAATTCAGAAAAATGATTGATCAATTTCAAAAAATTTGAAATATTATGGGAAGGATGTATACCCAAAAATTGATCATGAGAATATTTATTTTGGGATTTTAAGCTCAAAAGAAAAGATGAGAAATGAGCTAAAAGGAATTTTTGGTGTTAATATCTTGAAATTAGAGAGACACCTAAGCAGATAGATCAAGGATTCCTAGTTCTCTCCTAATTTCACAAAATCTATCTTCATTTAAGGTCTTGGTAAAGATGTCAGCTAATTATTTTTCAGTACAAACATAGTCAAGAATTATATCTTTATTTTGGACATATTCTCTTATGAAGTGATGCCTGATTTCAATATGTTTTGACCTAGAATGTTGAATTGGATTTTTAGTGAGATTTATAGCACTAGTGTTATCACATCTTATGGGTGTTTCATTAAGTTTGATACCAAAGTTTTCGAGTTGTTGCTTAATCTACAATATTTGAGTACAACAACTTTCGGCTGTAATGTATTCGGCCTCGACCGTAGACAGTGCTACCGAATTTTATTTCTTGCTAAATC
This sequence comes from Elaeis guineensis, assembly GCF_000442705.2. NCBI lineage: Eukaryota > Viridiplantae > Streptophyta > Magnoliopsida > Arecales > Arecaceae > Elaeis > Elaeis guineensis. The sequence continues at coordinate 14,557,014 of NC_026008.2, read as the reverse complement.
AAGAGATTAGGTTTACTTCAAAAAATTGACAAGTTCTACTAGTACTTTTTCTATCTAATTTACATCCAGTAAAATCAGCATCTAAATATCCTATTAAGTCAATTAATGAGTCCTTAGAATACCATAATCCTAGAGTTTGTGTACCATTTAAATATCTAAAGATTCTTTTAACAGCATTCAAGTGTGATTCTTTTGGATTTGATTGAAATCTAGCACACAGGCAAACACTAAACATGATATTAGGTCTACTTGCAGTTAAATATAATAGAGAGCTAATCATACCTCTATAACATTTTAAGTCTACACTTTTACCTTCTTCATCCTTGTCAAGCTTACATGAAGGGCTCATGGGTGTGCCAATTACTTTGGAGTTCTCCATTCCAAATTTTTTGAGTAATTCCCTTGTGTACTTGCTTTGGGTGATGGAGATTCTTTCTTTTGTTTGTTTGATTTGGAGTTTGAGAAAGAATGTAAGTTCTCCCATCATGCTCATCTCCAACTCCCCCTGCATGAGCTTTGCAAAATCTTGACAAAGAGTTTCATTAGTAGATCCAAATATAATATCATCAACATATATTTGTATAACTAATATATCATCTTGATTTCTTTTGATGAATAGTATTGTGTCTACATTTCCTCTTGAAAAGCCATTATTAAGTAGAAATTTGCTTAGCCTTTCATACCAAGTCCTGGGTGCTTGTTTCAAACCATATAGAGCTTTATTTAATTTAAAGATATGATTGGGAAAAGCATGATTTTCAAAGCCTGGGGGTTGTTCTACATAGACTTCTTCAGTAATATATTCATTTAAAAAGGCACTTTTGACGTCCATTTGGAATAATTTAAATTTCATAAAGCAAGCATAGGCAAGTAAAAGTCTGATTGCCTCTAATCTAGCAATAGGTGCAAAGGTCTCATCAAAATCAATTCCTTCTTCTTGATTATAGCCTTTTGCAACTAATCTTGCCTTATTTCTTATCACATTTCCATATTCATCTAATTTATTCCTAAAAACCCATTTTGTGCTAATTATTGAATAATTTTTAGGTCTTGATACTAAAGTCCATACATTATTTCTTTCAAATTGATTAAGTTCTTCTTGCATTGCATTAATCCAATTATAATCTTTTTCAGCTTCTTCAATGATTTTAGGTTCAAGATGAGAGACAAAAGCAAAATGATTGAATGCATCTTTAAGTGAAGAATGAGTTCTTACACCCTGTGAAGGATCACCAATAATTAGTTCCTTGGGGTGATTATGAACATACCTCCATTCTTTGGGTAGATCATTTGTACCTTGAGGTTGTTCTTGTTGTTCCTCACCTCCCTCATCTTGTTTGTCTTCATGTTTTTCATCATCTTGTACTGTTAAATTTTTCAGAGTGATCTCCTTCATCCCTTCTATAAGAGGATCTGCATCATCAACACCTTCATTCTTCCTTGAAGGAAGATCATTAGTTTCATCAAAGACAACATGTATTGACTCCTCTACTACTAAGGTTCTTTTGTTAAAAATTCTAAAAGCTTTACTAGAGGAAGAGTAACCAAGAAAAATCGCTTCATCAGATTTTGCATCAAATTTTCCAAGTCTTTCTTTACTATTGTTTAACACAAAACATCGACAACCAAAAATATGAAAATATGCAATATTAGGTTTTCTTCCTTTCCAAAGCTCATAGGGGGTTTTCTTTAAAAATTGTCTAATTAAAGCATGATTTAAAATGTAACATGATGTGTTAATAGCTTCCGTCCAAAAGTATCTTGGAAGGTTGCTTTCACATAGCATGGTACAGGCCATTTCTTTCAGGGTTTTATTTTTTCTTTCTACTACCCCATTTTGTTGGGATGTCCTAGGTGCTGAATAATTATGGCCTATTCCTTTTTCATCACAAAATTTTTCAAAATCTTGATTTTCAAATTCGGTTCCATGATCACTTCGAATATTTTGAATTGAAAATCCTTTCTCATTTGTGACTTTTTGATAAAATTTAGAGAAAACTTGAAAAGTTTCATCCTTGTGTGCCAAAAAGAAAACCCATGTAAAATGAGAGAAATCATCAATAATTATAAAATCATATCATTTTCCTCCTAGACTAGTAGTTCTAGTAGGTCCAAATAAATCCATATGCAATAGTTCTAATGACCTAGAAGTTAAAACAATATTTTTAGATTTGAATAAAACTCTTATTTGTTTACCTAGTTGGCATGCATCATAAATTCTATCCTTTTCAAAATTTAATTTGGGTAAACCAATAACCAATTCCTTCTTAATGAGTTTTGAAAGTTAGTGTATGCTAATATGTGCAACCCTATGATGCCAAAGCCAACTAGTCTCATTAATCTTGGCATTCAAGGATACTAGGCATTGCATGTTTATCTTGGATAGATCATTCAAATCTACCATATAAACATTATCATGTCTATATCTAACAAATTTAATACCTTCATCAATAGGACTAGTTACAATGCAAACAGAAGATTCAAAAATAACTTTATATTCTTTATCACAAAATTGACTAATGCTTAGTAAATTATTCTTTAAACCATCTACTAACAAAACATTTTCAATGTACTTGGAGGGAGTGATACCAATATTACTTATACCGATGATCTTTCCTTTACCATTGTCTCCAAAGGTGACCATCCCTCCATTCTTAGCATCAAGTGTGATGAATTGAGATTCATCATCAGTCATGTATCTCGAGCATCTGCTATCAAGATACCATCTCCGGTTTGCTCCTTGGGATGCTAGACACACCTGCAAGCAAAAGTCAAATTTTTACTTTAGATACCCAAGCTTTCTTGGGTCCTTTTTGGTTAGTCACAATGGGTCCTTTTGGAACCCATATTTTCTTTGCATTAGAATTTAAGAAATTGTTAGAGAGACAAGTGTATGACTTGTGACCTGCTTTACCACATTTGAAGCAAGTAATGTTTGAAAACTTATTATTTAAAAAGTTTACATAGATATTTTTTAGAAACTTTTGTTTCTTTAGGGGATTGTAACCAAGACCAGCCTTATCATAAACAGCCTTTTGATTTTCAAGAATCATATTAAGTTTATTAGAACTTAAAGTAAATTTTTTAACTATTGGTTTTAGCTTGGTAATTTCATTCTTTAAGTTCAGATTTTCTTGAAGCAGGGTAGATTTTTCAATTAAAATACTCTCATTTTGTTTTAGTAAAGATTGATTTTTTGATTTTAGATCTTTGTTCTTTAGCCCTAGCTTCTTTAATTCATCAATTAAATCATAAAAAGCTTCATGAAGTTCTTCAAAGGTAAAGTCTACAGGAGTTGAAGAGTTTACCTCATTTTCATGTGCCATAAGGCACAAGTTGGCTTGTTCAGTTGAGTCTTCCTCTTCGGAGCTTGAGTCATCACTTCCACTTCAAGTGGCAATCATGGCCTTCTTCTTGTACTTCTTGGGATCCTTCTTCAGTTGTGGACATTCAGACTTGAAGTGTCTCAGTTTCTTGCATTCATAGCAGATAAGGGGTTGGTCTTTATCCTTTTCTTTGCTATGTTTCCCTTTTATGAGTGGCCTCTTCCTCATTCCTTGTTTCCTTTTTCTCAAAAACTTCTTGAACCTTCTGGTAATGAGAGCCATCTCTTCATCCTGCTCTTCATTTTCGGTATCATCAGTTTCTTCATCAAGTTGAGCTATGGATTTGAGGGTGATTGTTCTCTTTTTTTTGACTTGTTCCTCTTGATGTTGTTTCATGCTCAGCTCATGTGTCATCAGTGATCCAAGAAACTCTTCCAAAGGTAGGATGTTCAGATCTTTGACTTCTTGGATAGTGGTCACTTTGGCTTCCTAAGTTCTTGGTAAGGACCTGAGAATCTTTCTTACGAGCTCACTGTTAGAATAGGACTTACCAAGATTTTTTAAACCATTTATAATATCAGTAAAATAAGTAAACATTTCAGTTATAGATTTATCATGCTCCATTTTAAAAAGTTCATATTTATGCATGAGTATGTTAATTTTAGATTCTTTCACTTGATTAGTTCCTTCATGAGTTACTTCTAATCTATCTCATATTTTCTTAGCAGACATGCATGTTGAGATACGATTGAATTCATTAGCATCTAGTGCATAATACAAAACATTCATTGCTTTAGCATTTGGTTGGGCCATTTTCTTATCAACCTCATCTCAATCTTTTTCGAATTTGGCTAATTCCACATCATCAATAATTTTAGTGGGTGTGTGAGGGCCGTTTACTATGACACTCCACATATCATAGTCGAGTGCTTGAATGAAGATTTTCATCTGAGCTTTTCAATAGGTATAGTTGGACCCATTGAAAAGTGAAGGTCGGTTAGTGGACTGCCCCTCGGCTAGAGAAGTGCCAACTTGAGTTGTCATAGATCTTTAGCTCTTTGATTGGTTAGATCAAAGTAGGGCTAGAGCACCGGGCTCTGATACCACTTGTTGCCCAGCTATGCAACCCAAGAGGGGGGTGAATTGGGTTTCTAAAAATTTTAAACTTAACTTTCAATTTATAAAGATTATTTAACAATAGCAAGATAAGTAAGAAGAGTGTAATTAATTCAAGGCTAATGGTTGAATGCAAGAATGCAAGATAATAGCAAAGTTCTAAAGAAGAGCAATTAGGCACAACACAAACAAGAGGGTTTATAGTGGTTCGGTGCCAACCTTGCACCTACATCCACTCCCAAAGCTCCTACTTGGGAATTCCAATCCACTAACTTGTATTCAACCTGAATACACTCGTCAAAAACTCCGACTCTAGCTATCCCAAGCTAGTCCACTTATTCTTCGGATACAAGCCAACCCAATACAATCCGATTCAAGGTTCGGATCAACCTTCCCACGTTTTGGAACCCTTCCAAAACAAAAACAATAACTCAAAAGGAGTATTACAATTAACAACCCAAAAAATACAAAGAAAGCTCCTTTAATGAGCGAATAAAGCTTTAAATATACTTTACTCAAACAGAAGAAAGCTCTTTCTGATTTTCTCAAGGTGGCTGGAGACTTGAATGAGCACTTGAGGAGTTAGTGAACTTGAATTAAAAGCTTCTTGAATGCTTTGAGTGGACTCTTGCTTAGGGGCTGAAAAGTATGCTTGAAATCCTCTTTTAAAACCCTTCTCTTTTTCTTTATTTTTTTTCTTCTATTGATTTCCACCTTTAAGTCCCTTTATATATCTTCAAATAATGGTGGAGAGCAATCTGGGCTGAAATAGAGCCGTTAGACCACATTAAATGAGCATTAAATATAAATAAAATGGATGAAAAAACTAGCCGTTGTGGAACTTTTTCGTCACAGGGGTCGACTCATAAGGTCGACTCATGCTCATGGGTCGACTCGTAGGGTCGACCTTTGTGGAAAACAGCAGAAAATAATGGTTCTGTAATTTTGGCCTAAAAGCAGCAGAGGTCGACTCATGGGGTTGACTCATGCCTGGGGTTGACCCATGGGATCGACTCACAGACTGTGCCAGCCAAAAAATCTTGCGTGCCATTCAGCTCTTTAAGCCATGAGTCGACTCATGGGGTCGACTCAAAAATAAAAACCTTATTTTCTTGCAAAATATACTTCCAAAAATGTTGAAATTTTCTCCAGTAGACTACACGTCTTTTGTTCTTGTTCTTGAGGCTTCTGAATCAGGTATTGATGAAATTATGATTTTACCCCTGAAATGCAATAAGTCTTTTTCCAAGCTAAAATCATTAGTAATCCCCTCAAATACTTTATAATCATCAAAATCAATCCAAGGAGCAACAGCAATACTTAAGAATAAGGTTCTCAGGAGGGAGAACCCAGCTTCGAGCTCAGGTGGCGGTAGCTCAGCTTTGATAACTTTTGGAGGAGCAAGAGGCAGTAGACAGAGCGACAGAAGATCGTGATGAGGGTGGTTTAAGTCCAGGAGGAACTTGAGCAAGATCAGGTATTACCGGTGTGATGAGTTTGGGCATCGAGCCAGAGATTATCCTCAACTCAGGGATCGGATGATGGCTGCTATAGCGACGGTCAGTAGCAATTTAGAGGGAGATGTTCTTGAGATATCTGACGAGCTATCTACTTCTTTCCAGCAGCGAATTTTAGATTATGTATGTACCTATTATGTATGTTGTAGAGAGGAGTAGTTTGACTCTCTGAAGAGCAATGAGGGCACTGTTTATCTGTCAGATGGATCGAGTGTGCGATCAGAGGCATCAGGATGGTCAGTTGGAGGATACATGATGGTGCAGTGAGGAGATTGAGAGAGGCCCGACACATACTTGATTTTAGGCAGAATCTTATCTCACTGAGCAAACTGGATTCGAGAGGCTACAAGATGGTAGCTGGTGGAGAAATTCTGAAGGTGTTGCATGGTGATAAAATTATTCTGGAGGAAAAGAAGAGGACGAGAGGACATTACTATCTAATAGGGAGCCCAGTGTGAGGTGAAGCTTCAGAAGCCAAGAGGAGCCCAGAGCGAGGTGGAGCTCTAGGTGGAGCTAGATCGGGCACTAGACGGGAGACTCGGGAAGACGAGAGGTGACATCGCAGGGTCTTATTACTGCAGGATGATATCCCAAGTAGGTCTATGGTCAAAGTGGACACAGCCCATGATGGAGGCAGGACCGAGCGGCCTGGCTTGACTCTCATGTTTGCCCATCCATGAGACAGCAGGCATGCCCCAGGGAGTGGGGGTGAGACGGATCACAAGCTCTCAGAGATAGGTGGAGGTGAAATATCAGGTCGAGATGGAGATTGTAAGAAAATATATCTCAAGATTCGATCCACATTGAGTCCACAATGAGGTTCAGGATGAAAAATGGAGTCCAACGAGTCCAAGATCACCCAAAATGAAGTCAGGATGGAGAAGATACGCTCGATTGAAGAGTAGCATGAAATCCGGAGCGATGGCCGACAGTGGGCCTATGGGGACCAGCGGAGCGCCGCCTGACCTGACAGAGATGCGCCCAATGTGCAACCGCACGCAGATGAGCCTAGCACGGGTGTGCGTGGCCCAAGCACGATCGGGCCCAGGCACAGGCGGGCCCAGCGCTGGCACGTGCGGGCGGGCCTGCCTAGCTCATGTGGGCATCCCAAGCCTAGCGCATGTGGTCGACCATGGACTGTAGGGCATTGGGCGATCCATGGGATCGTATGGACCAAACACGCGGTCCATGCACGGTTCAAGTGGATTTTTGCATCATCGGAGGGTCCAAAATGCAGCCGATCATGATCAGACGGTTGTGATTGATTCTGACTTTGATCAGGCATGATCAGAGGATGTTTTATTCTATCGAATGGCTCTGGTGTGAGCCAATCACGATCAAATGGCCACGAATAATTTCAGGCTTGATTGGGATTCTGTTTCCTACTGAAACAGTATTTTTGTTATTCTGGAGTCTATATAACTCCGATTGATGAACCATTTATTGTGTTGAAAAGCTGGTGACATCTTGGAGGTGTAAAAAGGCTTTAACAAAGATTTTAAAGAGATTTTGTGAGAGTTTTGGAGATTTTTTATGAGAAACTCTTGTACAAGGATTGAGTGGTGAGTTTCTCTTATATTTATCTTATTTTATTCTCTGATAGTAAAGCTTGCACGCCCCATGGAGGTAGGCTTGAGGCTGATCTACATTTTTATATTATGTTCTTATTTTATTTCTTCTTTCTTCCTGCTATACCGTGTGGTATCGGATTCTGATGGGCATTACAGAAAGCTATGGAGAAAGGAATGTGTTTGCATTGCAACTCTGATTGCCACTAAAGGAGAAGCTGTCCCTCTTACTTGGAGAGCCTGAAGATAAAATGGGATGATCAACCTTTTGAAAGTATGCTCATAATAGAATCTAACCTAATGGTTTTTTCTACTTCTAGTTGGGTATTGGACTCTAGTTCCAGTGCCCATATATGTACTACAATGTAGGGCCTAATAGGAAGTAGAAGATTGAGGCAAGGTGATATGATCCTTCAGATCAGTGATAGAGCAAAAGTTACTGCAGAAGTCGTTGAAACCTACCCTCTTTGATTACTGTCAGGCTTTAGATTAGATTTAAAAGACTGTTAATTTATTCTTATAGCTAGCTAAAATTTGATTTCGGTCTCTATACTAGCACAGAATGGATTTATTTTTTAATTTAATAAAGAATTTTATTCTATTTATTTATAAAATAAATTGGTTGCATCTGATCTTTTGATTGACAGTATTTATCACTTGCATGTTGATGCTAATGTAAACTTAAATGAGCAAGTAGAGAGTGTTGTAGGCCAAAAAAGACCTAAAGATGAGTTTAACCATAAGTACTTATGGCACATAAGCTTGGCCATATTGGAGAAGATAGGATAAACAGACTGAAAAGGATGGGATCCTCGACTTAGTTAAAGCTGAGTCGATTCTGGCCTGTGAATTATGCCTTCGAGAAAAAATAGCTAGGCTACCCTTTATGGGATAAGGAGAAAGGGCCACTAAGTTACTAGCCTAGGTACACATCGATGTGTATAGCCCATTTGATGTGTAGGTTAAAAATAGTTATAGCTACTTCATTATCTTTACTGATGATCTATCATAGTATGAGTATGTGTTTCTTATGAAACACAAGTCTGAAGCTTTTAAAAGATTCAGAGAATTAAGACATGAGGTAG
>NC_026008.2:14503789-14548302 GCF_000442705.2 Elaeis guineensis | reverse complement strand
TGGAGGGAGTGATACCAATATTACTTATACCGATGATCTTTCCTTTACCATTGTCTCCAAAGGTGACCATCCCTCCATTCTTAGCATCAAGTGTGATGAATTGAGATTCATCATCAGTCATGTATCTCGAGCATCTGCTATCAAGATACCATCTCCGGTTTGCTCCTTGGGATGCTAGACACACCTGCAAGCAAAAGTCAAATTTTTACTTTAGATACCCAAGCTTTCTTGGGTCCTTTTTGGTTAGTCACAATGGGTCCTTTTGGAACCCATATTTTCTTTGCATTAGAATTTAAGAAATTGTTAGAGAGACAAGTGTATGACTTGTGACCTGCTTTACCACATTTGAAGCAAGTAATGTTTGAAAACTTATTATTTAAAAAGTTTACATAGATATTTTTTAGAAACTTTTGTTTCTTTAGGGGATTGTAACCAAGACCAGCCTTATCATAAACAGCCTTTTGATTTTCAAGAATCATATTAAGTTTATTAGAACTTAAAGTAAATTTTTTAACTATTGGTTTTAGCTTGGTAATTTCATTCTTTAAGTTCAGATTTTCTTGAAGCAGGGTAGATTTTTCAATTAAAATACTCTCATTTTGTTTTAGTAAAGATTGATTTTTTGATTTTAGATCTTTGTTCTTTAGCCCTAGCTTCTTTAATTCATCAATTAAATCATAAAAAGCTTCATGAAGTTCTTCAAAGGTAAAGTCTACAGGAGTTGAAGAGTTTACCTCATTTTCATGTGCCATAAGGCACAAGTTGGCTTGTTCAGTTGAGTCTTCCTCTTCGGAGCTTGAGTCATCACTTCCACTTCAAGTGGCAATCATGGCCTTCTTCTTGTACTTCTTGGGATCCTTCTTCAGTTGTGGACATTCAGACTTGAAGTGTCTCAGTTTCTTGCATTCATAGCAGATAAGGGGTTGGTCTTTATCCTTTTCTTTGCTATGTTTCCCTTTTATGAGTGGCCTCTTCCTCATTCCTTGTTTCCTTTTTCTCAAAAACTTCTTGAACCTTCTGGTAATGAGAGCCATCTCTTCATCCTGCTCTTCATTTTCGGTATCATCAGTTTCTTCATCAAGTTGAGCTATGGATTTGAGGGTGATTGTTCTCTTTTTTTTGACTTGTTCCTCTTGATGTTGTTTCATGCTCAGCTCATGTGTCATCAGTGATCCAAGAAACTCTTCCAAAGGTAGGATGTTCAGATCTTTGACTTCTTGGATAGTGGTCACTTTGGCTTCCTAAGTTCTTGGTAAGGACCTGAGAATCTTTCTTACGAGCTCACTGTTAGAATAGGACTTACCAAGATTTTTTAAACCATTTATAATATCAGTAAAATAAGTAAACATTTCAGTTATAGATTTATCATGCTCCATTTTAAAAAGTTCATATTTATGCATGAGTATGTTAATTTTAGATTCTTTCACTTGATTAGTTCCTTCATGAGTTACTTCTAATCTATCTCATATTTTCTTAGCAGACATGCATGTTGAGATACGATTGAATTCATTAGCATCTAGTGCATAATACAAAACATTCATTGCTTTAGCATTTGGTTGGGCCATTTTCTTATCAACCTCATCTCAATCTTTTTCGAATTTGGCTAATTCCACATCATCAATAATTTTAGTGGGTGTGTGAGGGCCGTTTACTATGACACTCCACATATCATAGTCGAGTGCTTGAATGAAGATTTTCATCTGAGCTTTTCAATAGGTATAGTTGGACCCATTGAAAAGTGAAGGTCGGTTAGTGGACTGCCCCTCGGCTAGAGAAGTGCCAACTTGAGTTGTCATAGATCTTTAGCTCTTTGATTGGTTAGATCAAAGTAGGGCTAGAGCACCGGGCTCTGATACCACTTGTTGCCCAGCTATGCAACCCAAGAGGGGGGTGAATTGGGTTTCTAAAAATTTTAAACTTAACTTTCAATTTATAAAGATTATTTAACAATAGCAAGATAAGTAAGAAGAGTGTAATTAATTCAAGGCTAATGGTTGAATGCAAGAATGCAAGATAATAGCAAAGTTCTAAAGAAGAGCAATTAGGCACAACACAAACAAGAGGGTTTATAGTGGTTCGGTGCCAACCTTGCACCTACATCCACTCCCAAAGCTCCTACTTGGGAATTCCAATCCACTAACTTGTATTCAACCTGAATACACTCGTCAAAAACTCCGACTCTAGCTATCCCAAGCTAGTCCACTTATTCTTCGGATACAAGCCAACCCAATACAATCCGATTCAAGGTTCGGATCAACCTTCCCACGTTTTGGAACCCTTCCAAAACAAAAACAATAACTCAAAAGGAGTATTACAATTAACAACCCAAAAAATACAAAGAAAGCTCCTTTAATGAGCGAATAAAGCTTTAAATATACTTTACTCAAACAGAAGAAAGCTCTTTCTGATTTTCTCAAGGTGGCTGGAGACTTGAATGAGCACTTGAGGAGTTAGTGAACTTGAATTAAAAGCTTCTTGAATGCTTTGAGTGGACTCTTGCTTAGGGGCTGAAAAGTATGCTTGAAATCCTCTTTTAAAACCCTTCTCTTTTTCTTTATTTTTTTTTCTTCTATTGATTTCCACCTTTAAGTCCCTTTATATATCTTCAAATAATGGTGGAGAGCAATCTGGGCTGAAATAGAGCCGTTAGACCACATTAAATGAGCATTAAATATAAATAAAATGGATGAAAAAACTAGCCGTTGTGGAACTTTTTCGTCACAGGGGTCGACTCATAAGGTCGACTCATGCTCATGGGTCGACTCGTAGGGTCGACCTTTGTGGAAAACAGCAGAAAATAATGGTTCTGTAATTTTGGCCTAAAAGCAGCAGAGGTCGACTCATGGGGTTGACTCATGCCTGGGGGTTGACCCATGGGATCGACTCACAGACTGTGCCAGCCAAAAAATCTTGCGTGCCATTCAGCTCTTTAAGCCATGAGTCGACTCATGGGGTCGACTCAAAAATAAAAACCTTATTTTCTTGCAAAATATACTTCCAAAATGTTGAAATTTTCTCCAGTAGACTACACGTCTTTTGTTCTTGTTCTTGAGGCTTCTGAATCAGGTATTGATGAAATTATGATTTTACCCCTGAAATGCAATAAGTCTTTTTCCAAGCTAAAATCATTAGTAATCCCCTCAAATACTTTATAATCATCAAAATCAATCCAAGGAGCAACAGCAATACTTAAGAATAAGGTTCTCAGGAGGGAGAACCCAGCTTCGAGCTCAGGTGGCGGTAGCTCAGCTTTGATAACTTTTGGAGGAGCAAGAGGCAGTAGACAGAGCGACAGAAGATCGTGATGAGGGTGGTTTAAGTCCAGGAGGAACTTGAGCAAGATCAGGTATTACCGGTGTGATGAGTTTGGGCATCGAGCCAGAGATTATCCTCAACTCAGGGATCGGATGATGGCTGCTATAGCGACGGTCAGTAGCAATTTAGAGGGAGATGTTCTTGAGATATCTGACGAGCTATCTACTTCTTTCCAGCAGCGAATTTTAGATTATGTATGTACCTATTATGTATGTTGTAGAGAGGAGTAGTTTGACTCTCTGAAGAGCAATGAGGGCACTGTTTATCTGTCAGATGGATCGAGTGTGCGATCAGAGGCATCAGGATGGTCAGTTGGAGGATACATGATGGTGCAGTGAGGAGATTGAGAGAGGCCCGACACATACTTGATTTTAGGCAGAATCTTATCTCACTGAGCAAACTGGATTCGAGAGGCTACAAGATGGTAGCTGGTGGAGAAATTCTGAAGGTGTTGCATGGTGATAAAATTATTCTGGAGGAAAAGAAGAGGACGAGAGGACATTACTATCTAATAGGGAGCCCAGTGTGAGGTGAAGCTTCAGAAGCCAAGAGGAGCCCAGAGCGAGGTGGAGCTCTAGGTGGAGCTAGATCGGGCACTAGACGGGAGACTCGGGAAGACGAGAGGTGACATCGCAGGGTCTTATTACTGCAGGATGATATCCCAAGTAGGTCTATGGTCAAAGTGGACACAGCCCATGATGGAGGCAGGACCGAGCGGCCTGGCTTGACTCTCATGTTTGCCCATCCATGAGACAGCAGGCATGCCCCAGGGAGTGGGGGTGAGACGGATCACAAGCTCTCAGAGATAGGTGGAGGTGAAATATCAGGTCGAGATGGAGATTGTAAGAAAATATATCTCAAGATTCGATCCACATTGAGTCCACAATGAGGTTCAGGATGAAAAATGGAGTCCAACGAGTCCAAGATCACCCAAAATGAAGTCAGGATGGAGAAGATACGCTCGATTGAAGAGTAGCATGAAATCCGGAGCGATGGCCGACAGTGGGCCTATGGGGACCAGCGGAGCGCCGCCTGACCTGACAGAGATGCGCCCAATGTGCAACCGCACGCAGATGAGCCTAGCACGGGTGTGCGTGGCCCAAGCACGATCGGGCCCAGGCACAGGCGGGCCCAGCGCTGGCACGTGCGGGCGGGCCTGCCTAGCTCATGTGGGCATCCCAAGCCTAGCGCATGTGGTCGACCATGGACTGTAGGGCATTGGGCGATCCATGGGATCGTATGGACCAAACACGCGGTCCATGCACGGTTCAAGTGGATTTTTGCATCATCGGAGGGTCCAAAATGCAGCCGATCATGATCAGACGGTTGTGATTGATTCTGACTTTGATCAGGCATGATCAGAGGATGTTTTATTCTATCGAATGGCTCTGGTGTGAGCCAATCACGATCAAATGGCCACGAATAATTTCAGGCTTGATTGGGATTCTGTTTCCTACTGAAACAGTATTTTTGTTATTCTGGAGTCTATATAACTCCGATTGATGAACCATTTATTGTGTTGAAAAGCTGGTGACATCTTGGAGGTGTAAAAAGGCTTTAACAAAGATTTTAAAGAGATTTTGTGAGAGTTTTGGAGATTTTTTATGAGAAACTCTTGTACAAGGATTGAGTGGTGAGTTTCTCTTATATTTATCTTATTTTATTCTCTGATAGTAAAGCTTGCACGCCCCATGGAGGTAGGCTTGAGGCTGATCTACATTTTTATATTATGTTCTTATTTTATTTCTTCTTTCTTCCTGCTATACCGTGTGGTATCGGATTCTGATGGGCATTACAGAAAGCTATGGAGAAAGGAATGTGTTTGCATTGCAACTCTGATTGCCACTAAAGGAGAAGCTGTCCCTCTTACTTGGAGAGCCTGAAGATAAAATGGGATGATCAACCTTTTGAAAGTATGCTCATAATAGAATCTAACCTAATGGTTTTTTCTACTTCTAGTTGGGTATTGGACTCTAGTTCCAGTGCCCATATATGTACTACAATGTAGGGCCTAATAGGAAGTAGAAGATTGAGGCAAGGTGATATGATCCTTCAGATCAGTGATAGAGCAAAAGTTACTGCAGAAGTCGTTGAAACCTACCCTCTTTGATTACTGTCAGGCTTTAGATTAGATTTAAAAGACTGTTAATTTATTCTTATAGCTAGCTAAAATTTGATTTCGGTCTCTATACTAGCACAGAATGGATTTATTTTTTAATTTAATAAAGAATTTTATTCTATTTATTTATAAAATAAATTGGTTGCATCTGATCTTTTGATTGACAGTATTTATCACTTGCATGTTGATGCTAATGTAAACTTAAATGAGCAAGTAGAGAGTGTTGTAGGCCAAAAAAGACCTAAAGATGAGTTTAACCATAAGTACTTATGGCACATAAGCTTGGCCATATTGGAGAAGATAGGATAAACAGACTGAAAAAGGATGGGATCCTCGACTTAGTTAAAGCTGAGTCGATTCTGGCCTGTGAATTATGCCTTCGAGAAAAAATAGCTAGGCTACCCTTTATGGGATAAGGAGAAAGGGCCACTAAGTTACTAGCCTAGGTACACATCGATGTGTATAGCCCATTTGATGTGTAGGTTAAAAATAGTTATAGCTACTTCATTATCTTTACTGATGATCTATCATAGTATGAGTATGTGTTTCTTATGAAACACAAGTCTGAAGCTTTTAAAAGATTCAGAGAATTAAGACATGAGGTAGAAAAGCAAACAGGTAAACCCATAAAAGTCCTACGATCTAATCGAGGAAGAGAGTACCTGAGTACTTAATTTTTAGGATCTCTTAAGAAGAATGGTATAGTCTCATAATGGACTCCTCCTGATATGTCTCAACTCAATGGGGTATCCAAAAGGAGAAACTGAATCCTATTGGATATGGTTCGATCTATGATGAGCTTCACTGATGTACCCTTATTTCTTTGGGGACATGCCTTACTTACCGTGATACATATTTTGAATAAGGTTCTTTCTAAGTCTGTATCTACTACATCATATGAGATATGGTATGGTAAGAAGTCGAGTCTGAGTTACCTTAAGGCTTGGAGATGTCCAGCCTATATTAAAAAATAAAAAGCTGACAAGTTAAAGGATAGATCAGTTGTAGCTTGGTTCATAGGGTATCTCAAGGAATCCATTGGGTACTACTTTTACTTTCTACATGATCATAATATAATTGTGAGTCACAATACTATGTTCGTAGAGAAACAGTTTATCCAGGATAGTGGTAGTGGGAGGTTAATTAAACTTGACGAGAATGTCTCTCAAGAGCAAAGAGCTATAGATCCTCAAGAATCTATCCATGATGAGCTAGTAGTTAATGTTCCACCTCCACCTCATAGTTAAAGTAGAATCTTCCATCCTCCTGAATGATACATGGGTATCTTGAAAGAGAATGTAGAGGAAGCATTTCTTGTGGGAGATGGAGGTCATGGTGATGATCCTAGTACTTTTAATGAGGCGATGTCTGACATCGATTTTAAGAAATAGTTAGATGCAATGAAATCAAAAATTGACTCAATGTACTTGAACCAAATATGGTCCTTAATGGATCTATTGGAGAAAATTATTTCCATTGGGTGTAAATGGATCTACAAAAAAAAATATAAGTACCGATGGTAAGGTAGAGACCTGTAAGGCAAAGCTAGTGGTGAAAGATTATAATCAATGCGAAGGCATTGATTATCATGATACTTTTTCACCTATAGTCATGCTGAAATCCATCCACACATTACTTGCTATTATGGCTTACTATGATTATGAAATCTGACAGATAGATGTGTAAACTGCTTTTCTGAATAGATATTTTGAGGAAGATATGTATATGGAGCAGCCGCTGGATTTCACATCTTATGATAGTGGTCATCGAGTCCGTAAGCTGCAAAGGTCTATTTATAGACTAAAGCAGGCTTCTCAAAGTTGGAATCTTCATTTCAATGATGTAATCAAATCATTTGGTTTCATAAGAAATGAAGAGAAACCTTGTGTTTACAAAAGGGTCAGTAGGAGTGCATTTGTCTTCCTCGTATTGTACGTCGATGGCATTCTTTTTATTGGATATGATATTCGTATGCTGACTTTGGTCAAAGCTTGGTTGTCTAAGGAATTCTCCATGAAAAAACTACTGGAAGCATCCTATATCCTTGGGATAAAGGTCTATAGAGATAGATATAAGAAGATGCTTGACTTGTCATAAAAGCTGTACATAGAAAAGGTGCTGAAGTGGTTCAGCATGGAAAACTCGAAAAGAAGTTTGCTACCCCTTAGGTATGGTATTCGACTCTCCAAGATGATGTGTTCTAATACTTCTGAAGAGATCGAGCGCATGAGTAGGATCTCTTATGCTTCGACAATTGAGAGCCTCATGTATGCCATATTATATATTCGACCTGATTGCCCTTACTGTGAGTGTCACAAGTAGGTATCAGTCGAATCCAGGTGAGGAGCACTGGACAGCTGTAAAGAACATCCTTAAATACTTATGAAGGACTAAGGATTTGTTCTCAATCTTTGGAGGAGCCCCTGAATTGCAGATTGAGGGTTATACAGATTCAGACTCTATGTCGGATTCAAATGATAGAAAGTTTACATCGAGATATATGTTCGTATGTAATAGTGGTGCAGTCAGTTGGAAGTGTTAGAAGCAAAGCATCATCACAGATTCGACCATAGAGGTTGAGTATGTCGCCACTTCAGATGCTGAAGAAGGCTTCTAGTTCAAAAATTTTATCGTGAAACTTGATGAAATGACATAAGATGCCATACCACTGTACTGCGACAATAATGGAGCCATAGCACTTACTAAGGAGCCACGGTCTCATCAAAAATCAAAATACATTGAATGGCACTTCCATATCATACACGACTATCTTGAGAAGCAATATGTCGAGGAGTAAAGAGTAGACTTCACGAATAATATGGCAGACCTGCTGACAAAGTAGTTGAACCAGCCCAAAATGGAAGCTCATCTTAAGAAGATGGGGCTTAGATTAATGGCCAATTGACTTTAGTCCAAGTGAAAGATTATTAGATGTATGTCTTAGAAGCCTATTGTTGGCTAAGATATTTTTATTCTATGATACAAATTTATACTTAAACTATTGATTTAATCAATAAAGGGCAAGTTTTTTTCCATTTAAGTATTATGTGTCCTTAAATCATCCTTGGAATTGATTTTATGACACATATTCTCAAATATTAAAAATTAAAGATATGTATAATCGATTATTAAATTGCTTCCGATTATAGGACAGTCATGGAGATGGTGATTTATCCAGATAAACTAACA
Organism: Elaeis guineensis; assembly: GCF_000442705.2. Classification (NCBI taxonomy): domain Eukaryota; kingdom Viridiplantae; phylum Streptophyta; class Magnoliopsida; order Arecales; family Arecaceae; genus Elaeis; species Elaeis guineensis. The sequence goes on along the minus strand of NC_026008.2, from coordinate 14,539,679 downwards.
CACGATTTGCTTTCTTCGAGATAGATGAGTCTCTAATCTATGGTGTAGAGACACTGAGCGAAAAGTGTGGATAGTTGTTAGAGAACAACATGTATTGAGCATGACCATATGAGAGATCACATGGATTTCTATTCGATCGTCAGTGATCATCTCGATGCTGTAGTTGTATGACTAATCTTTTGACTTATGATGTCACAGTTGCTCATAGTAAGACTGCTATAGTTTGACTACATATAAATATTAACTCAATCATGAGTTTTTGTAGTAGATGTTGGCTTCAGTTGGTTAAGCTGTGCGAGCAACGTGTGCATCTATATGAGATCTATCGACTTTGATAGAGAGGAGTAGTCCTATGAGATTTGAGAAGCTGAGTTCACAAGTCTATGGCCATAGCAGGATGATTAATAGAAAGGAGTTTCTATTTGAAATCACTATTAGACTTGAGTTGATCATATCCATCATATGACTGAGGATGAGGTTTGATGAATTATCCATGACCTGCCATCTAGTCGGGATTCACGATAAAGGGATTGTATTATATATTAACTATATCTAAAGATTATATTTTGGTTCTGTTAGATTGTCACTACATATTGCTAGATGTTATTAATAGATTGTGAGAGCTCAATAGGATCATTTTGGATCAATGATCTTTGTCAAGTTAGAGTGAAACTATTCCGATCCATAAAAAAGGATTTCAGTGATACCTATGATAGAGACCAAGGTATTTCTCATTACCAGACAAAATTAAACCTATTCAGTCACACATAAAGGAAGAAGATTTAAATTGATTATAATTGGACTTATGAAGCACAAATAAATATTGATTTAGAAAAATCCTATTGGGTTCATGTTAACCTTGCTAGCACCTAGGTGAACCAAATTCTCTTATGGTTGGATTACTTATATGATGAGTTTTAACTAATTCCTACACTTGATTTGATCCTAATTAAATTTAACTCAATAAGATTCAATTGTTGGATGATTAATTTATGACTTGGATTAAATCAAGAAAGAATTTTTTGGTTAAGAACCCTTTAAGAGAATTTATGAAATCATATCGGCTGATTTGTGCATACAATAGGATCTCATATGATGGGACACCTAGAGTAGGGTGTGGACTTGGGTGAGTTTTTGGGTGACACTCTATTTAATTGGTCCAACTATATTATGACTAGAAATTCTAATATGATTAGAATGAGAGATCTTAATTTGACTAGGACATCCTTATATTGCCTATATAAAGGACCCTAGCCCTTTAGTTGTCATATAAGCTCTCTACTCCCATTGTTGCCACCACCCTTCACTAAGCCTATGCCTCCCCTCCTTTTTCTCTCTCTAGCCCATGCCTCTTCTCTCTCTTGGTGTCCTCCGTTGGAGCCAAAGAGAGGTGGGCAGCACATAAGGGAGTAGGGTCAATTGTTGGCGCCACTTGCTTTGGTTCTTGTTCTCTTTGCTCTCAAGTTTGTTGAAAGTTAGTTACAATCACTTCTTGATTTTGTTCTTCTTGATTAGTTAAAGAATTAGGAAAGATTTTTGATTTCTTCAAGAATCAAGAAGGAAAGATCATAAGGGTTCACAAAGAGTTTATCCCGATCCAGGCTTGGTTCAAGCCTATTTAGGCTTAGGTTTAGGCAAGCAGGATCTAAGAGAAAATAATTGAGATTAGCTTTGTAAATACCCATAGAGGTAGGATACTTGTACTGCTAATTCAGAATCTATTCATGCCTAGATCTAAAGATTGAATTGGATTCAACCCAATTACAGGTTTGAAGCAAAGGGAAAGCAATTCAGGTATGTGAATTGGATTAGTTAAAGAATTAGGAAAGATTTTTGATTTCTTCAAGAATCAAGAAAGAAAGATCATAAGAGTTCACAAAGAGTTTATCCCGATCCAGGCTTGGTTCAAGCATATTTAGGCTTAGGTTTATGCAAGCAGGATCTAAGAGAAAATAACTGAGATTAGCTTTGTAAATACCCATAGAGGTAGGATACTTGTACTGCTAATTCAGAATCTATTCATGCCTAGATCTAAGGATTGAATTGGATTCAACCCAATTACAGGTTTGAAGCAAAGGGAAAGCAATTCAGGTATGTGAATTGATTACAGACTTTTGTTTGTTCTTCCTAAAATCAATTTATATTAACTTTAGCATATGGACTAGATCTATAAGTACTTTCATATGATGAAAGCATGCTTATATTAAAAGTATTTTAATCTAATTTTTTTGCTATATTTTAGATTTAGAAAAGTTTTGAAATCCACATGCACTAGCACCTATAGAAAATTCAACATGAAGCTAAGTTTTGAGCTGCAGAGAGAAAAGAATTCTAATTAGATGTTTATACTTAATCACTATTTATTTTAGTAACTTTAAAAAGTAAATAATTTTCTCAGATCTCTCACACTTCTTCATAGAGATGCAAAAATCCCTACGTGACTAAGGTTCCTAGTGGATACTGCAGTTCCATCGATATGCATGCACCTCACTATGCCAAGTTATTGGGCCATGCTCTACTGATGAGTGAAAAACTATTGTCCAATACTTCTCAAGCATGATGCAATGATTGGTCTCTAAGTCATGAAGCCTCAATGTGCCCGTTTACTAGCCCAATCCTTAGTTAAGTCCGATCCACCATTTAATGCATAGGCGAAGCTGTCATTGGGTCCCTCACCATGCCCAGTTATTAGGCCCAACCTCATCTTTACCTAGCAACATCTCATGCCAATAGGATGGTTGCATCTTTTCGGTGCAACTGAACCACTGTACCAACTGAGAACAATCAACACCAGTAGAACGTCTGTACTTCTACAATAATGGAAGACCACTAGACTTGATATATGCAAAGAGATTTGATTTAGGTCTCTTCTACATGATCACATATATCTCATGTAAATGATAGGTCTGGTTCAGGTCAGCACATCTCATGTCTGACTAACTTGGTTTACATCAACACATCTAATGTCTGACTAACCTAGTTTATGTTAGCACATCTTATATCTGATTAATCTAGTTTAGGCTAGCACATCTCATGCCTGATTAACCTGATTTGGGTTAGCACATCTCATGTCTAACCAATCTAGTTAGCATGGGTGAACACGAATGACTAAACAACCTTATTCAAAACTTAATCAACCAAGTTGGCCAAATAAGTGAGATCGATGGGAGAATAGCCAATGCTTGTCTTAGATACTATCAAAATAGTTACGTAAGCATGCTCCCAATTAAAAATCTACTAGTCGAGACTTGACTTAGACACTAATTCGTCAATTAAAATTGAATGGGTCAATCTAGCTACTCGGGCTAGATCCATTGAGCCAAATTAGGTCTTGAGTTAATTAACTCATATTAAATGTGAATCGATGCAACCAACTATAACTAAACTCAATATTGAGCCCCTTTGACCTATTCCTAATCAACTATTGTTAGGTTCAATCAACTGCTCATAATCGGCAAGGATTCTGACATGATCTAATCAAAAATCCTAATTATAGTCCAATCATTAGACCTAATTATTCAAACCATACCCTCACACTCAACTTAAAAATTAGATTCTAAAAATGATTTTTAGATTATGTTTAAGTGCATGAATTAATGGCTTATGATCTCGAAACATTTTCAGATCTAGACCTGATGTCATATATCACATATATGATTGTTTTAGATCTAAAATCTATGAAATATATATCACATATATAATTTTTAGAATTAAAAATAACATAGCACATATCTCATACATGTAAATCAGATCTAAAATAATAATTCAAATAATTTGAAAATACTTTTCAAAAATCTTGTTCGCATCATACTAGGACAACCTTTACAGTATAAGGGGTAAACCTTTATACCAGGATAACTTTATATCAGTTCGATGCAAATCTTAATCATTTTAATTTTAGATCTAATAAGGAACATGACATATCTCACATATTAATTTTTAGATCTAAAGTTTATTGATTAACTCATTTCAAAAATTATTTTCAAATTCAATCAATCTTATGCTAGGACAGCCTTTGCAGTATAAGAGATAAATCTTATACCAAGATAACCTTATTTCAGCACAAAGTTGACTTTCATCAATTTTACTTTCAGATTTAAAACTTATTTCATGCATGTTAGAAAACCTGACTCTGATACCACCGTTAGAGCTCTAGGTGATTAGGCATGCAGATTTTTCATCTCATGAAAGTATACAGTGGAAGAGTAAGATTAAAATAATTTTAATCTAATACTATTGGGTTCTGATAATGCAGTGGAATGTAAATTTTAAAAATTTTTATATGTATTCAATAATTAAAAATAATGTTTAACATTTAAACTAGACTACTAGAACATAAAACCTTAGGAACCCCTTGATGATTACAATCAAAGAAAATAAGCATGTATAACAAGAAGGGATCAAAAGCCATACACCAACATGAAGATGATGAACTGGTAATCTTGAGATCTCCATAAGACTCGAAAGTAGAAGCCCTCCAACAGTGATCCACATGAGACTGATAAGGGCCCTTCTCAATTTGATGTAGTGCTGCAGCTTTCTTCATAAGTTTGCTGTCGATCGTCCTTCGCAAGAACGGATTGCACCATAGCTTGTATGCCTTCATGACCTCCACTAGAACCACTCTAGGAACTATTTTTTAAATGATCTCACCACATAAAAATCAAATCAAATGTTCAACACTTGAATAATTTGATTTTAGGACACGCATCTCATGCTTTCCTTTTTTTTTCCTTCCTTTCTATTTTTCTCTCCCTTTTTCTTTCAATTTTTTTTAGACTTTTCCTCCTTTTTTCCTCTCATTCTCATGTCTAAACTCATCCCAGAATGAACGTGGAACCTAGGTGTAGCACCGCCTTTAAATAGGTAACAAAGGGGCGCTATACATCTCTAAGTGATGCCAACTTTTGACATCCTAACTTCTCCACTTGGTGAAAATAAATCACCACAATAAAATGGCGTGTGAGGAAGTTTAGGAGCAGGACTCTTCCTTCTCAGGTCCCATAAATTTAAGGTGTGTAAGTTCCTTTCAAGAGAAGGACTCCTTCTCATATGTGCCCATAATCCCAAGAGCCATCTCATGACACGAGGAATGAAGAAATGCATGGAGAAATAAAATGAATTTAAGAGTCTTCATTAAGAAGGACTCTTCCTTCTTAATGCCAAAATAAATGGGGTGACACATTTTTCTTTGGCATGGTGAATGGCGTGGAGGTAGGTGATTCATATGAAACTCTTCCATAAAAATCAGATCAGCTACCTATTTAATTATGTGTTCAAACCCAATCACATTAGGTCAAGGCAATAAGTCAAGGGTTAGCAATTCAATTAACCCATTGGATTTACAATAAATCTAAATAGATTGGATCAAGACCAAATCTCTATTATGTGTGACCCATTGGGTTCCAAATATAGCAAGCAGTGGACCCAGACTCTCAACGTAATCCCAATCTGATTAGATTAGATCAGCTCGAGAGTCCTAATCAACTAGGATTCTTTTTAATTAATTCTTGAATTTAACTTTTTAAATTTTGATGAGTTCACAAGTCATGATTTACATCTAGCAACGTGTCATGACTATCCAAAAGATTTAGAATTTGATAAAATTATCAAAATTATCCTTCCATGATGAGTTACCGTGTAACTCAATCCTTCAATCACACAACATCCCAGACAAACTATGGGTATGAAAATATGAAACTCAAATACCTATCCATACATATCTCGATCTGATGATGATGACTCAATTAATGAATCAGTAAAAATTATTTGTACTATTCATTTCTGCTCTGGTCAGAGACTCTCAGAGTCATCATCCTATGAGATCACATAGGATGTTCTCTTTTCCTATAAGGAGAGATCGATTCCTTATTGATCACTCACAACCTCCATGCACACTTCATCATATTCAAAATATCTCACACACATCTCAAAGTGGTATACTAGGGAATAAACCAAAGTAAGGATTTATATATATAAGGTACCATGGTGATCTCAGGTCAAAGGATCAGATGCACCACTCCCACTAGAGAACCATCTAAAGACATGCTGTAAGACTCCATCAGATATTATTCCTGTGGGTAAGTTCAATGATCTCATTCTTTAATAAGCACCTACATATTTGTATTAGTGTCACCACACAAGTGATTGTGAAATCAACTACTCTCTCCATCGAGCATATATAGGGTGTACCAGTCTTACCAGTATCATCGATTCTCGACTCGATGATCCAAAAATTAAAAATATTTTAGATTGAAACTATTAAAATTTTAGATCTCACTGGTATGATCTCATGATGACCCTAAAAATCATTATCCTAATCTATGGGGTTTATCATAATCATAAAAATATGATGCAGCAAATGATAAAACACAATACCTCATAAATAAAATAACTAATGTCATGCAAATGAGAGAGAAGATAACACAAGAAAGTCCCTATCACATTCCCATGCGATTGGCTTGTAGGGCACTATTCTTTCAATCTCTCACTTGCACTAAAGCCAATCGCCCCTATACTTGATGCCCATGCAATTAGGGTGGTGATCACACTACTGCTGTATAAAAGCTTAGTGAACTGATCCATTATGATGTTCTTAATATTAACTCCACAAATCATGAATGAGGTGAAAGTGCCGAGGATGTGTGTGGGTACCTGGTGAGACCACACCCTACTCAATGATGAATACTTTCATCTGACAACTTTTCTTAGCAATCTTTACTAACAACATTTAACTGAGTCAAACATAGTTCGTTGCTTGGAATTCTTCCAATTCACTGCTCCTCTAGTACTTTTCAAATACTATGAGAATGCTTTTCACCATTTTTAAAAGATGGATCTACCTGAAATCAATGATTATGCACAAAGCATAAATCACATTAGGCTTGGTATATTGAATATGTGGGTAAGCAAACTCCTTTACACCCATTCATGTTGAACCGCTTCAACATAAAATTTATGTACCAAGACTGGGACAAGCCCTGCATCCACTTATCTGTCACTATAGATGTCAAGTATATTGGATGCTTAATCCAAGTCTTTTTTTACGAAAATTTTTGTGATAAGCATGTCATTGACCAAGTACAATATCGAGACTACCTTCCTAATATGTTGTATGTCATCCACATACATAACCAAGAAGTTATTGGGACTCCCACCTAACTTCTTACGTATACACATAGTTCATCTATATTTGATAAAGTCAAATATTTTGACTATCTCATCAAAAATAGAAGTACCATCTCCAAAATGTCAGCTTTAATCCATAAATACAATTGCCTCCCACTAGAAACAAATTCTCTAGGTGGTGTGTGGCAATAGCAAAAATTTGGATTGACATCTATGATAGCAATCTGTTGTGTCATACCCATAGGTGCTTTAACTATAGTCCATACTTGGTTGATGGATAGAAAGTTCATTTCAGATATCTGGGTTTCAAGCCAACTGTCAGAGTCTTTACTTATGATGATTTTCGAATAGGTCAAGAAAACATCATTCTCAATGATGTATGATAAATTCATATTTTGAGTGGTACATTACACACTCAGATTGACCTTCGATGAGGAGGTGTGTGTCATGGTTGTGCCTCATCAATATGCATATCTGGTCGAGGATCAACTTGTGGACACTCCACAGGTTTTGATGGGATAGTTCATAGGTCTTGAACTTCTCAAATTCAATTATCCTCCTACTGACCACTTCCTAAAAAAAAAATTTTCTAAAAAATTACATACCTACCGACAAAACAGTTTTTGTTCAATAGGATGGTAGAAATAGTATCACATACTACTCTTTAGGATAACCTATAAACATATATATAAGCCTGTTCTAGCACAAACTTATGTACATCAACTCTTTTCATATAAGTTGGGCAACCTGCCTCTAACCCTTTCCATATCTCATATGGAGTGCTTGTAACAGATTTTGACAGTATTTAATTCAAAAACATATTCAGCAATTTCTAGGGTATATCTCCAGAATGAGACAACAAGGTTTGTGAAGCAAATTAAGGAACACACCATATCTCATATGAAGTGTCCATCTCTGGGTCGAGATATTATTAGCCTCTAAACATCCATATGTTCAAGACCTAATATCTTGCTTGCCCTGAGATATGTGACCATCACATATTTATTTTTTGTTCTTATCAACAAGAAGAAGAACATCATTGAATGACAAAAATATGAGATCATTATCATAAATCCATAGCCATAAAATTTTATCAGAAGGAGAGTAGCTTTTACTCTATACATTAACTTCAAAATCATGTTACAATAATATAGGAATTAAAATAATATTTTTGATAAATTTAAGCATATAACAACAGTCTTACTAGTTTTTAAACCTTATTAGAAGGTACAAAAAATATACAGATTCCTACAGCTTTTAGCATGAATAGACTATCCATTAATGTCAAAAATCATGTAGTCACCTTACTTCAGCTTTATAGGTCCAGCAACATTTTGCATAAGTGAGACCTATATTAGGTATCACATATCTATAATTTTAAAGCTGAAGCACTCAATGATAATTAGTTTGTATCATATATAAACTATTAGTAGATGCAACTTTTGCATCCTGCTATTGCTTCACACTTGCAAGACAACTCATGCAATTTATTTCTAATGCTCATCATTGCTGTAATAATAATAGATACCCATAGTGAAGATATTCTTCACCTTCTATTTCTCAACTATTTCATGAAGTTCAGTCAATTTAAAAAATATCTTATGCAGTGATATTGAAGATGCAAATGTGTATATAAGAACATAAAATGACTACTCATGATGACATGCACAAACTAGATGAGATTTTTTATCTAATTATGTCTCTCACTGTTTTAACAAATTTCATAGCCCTCAAGTATGAAAATAAGAAACCTTATCATGAAGTTTTTTAGTGGGATTAAGATCTTAATTTCTCATAAAAAATCTTTTGGATATCACAACAAGCTCCGATGAGTTCAAGGGTAGGTAACTCTTTACCAATTGCATCTCATGCAACTCTTAACATAACTTTTGTCTCTAAAATACTTATAGCTTTGTGGATAGTACAACAAACTATAGTATTTTAGTTAAGTCATACCCTTCAATCCTATATGGTCATATCTTAATAATACTGCCCTTATGGATAGTACAACAAGACAGCACTATCAAAATATGCCATAAGTATTACTAAGTTAACATCATATCAATCCCTATAGCAAGTCTTGTGGATAGCATAACAAGCTCCCTACAGTATTTGACATACTCTATTGACTTAGTATGAGCTAAATACTATTAGCTTCATTATGCACCAAGACAGTATCAAATCAGTGCCCACAATAAGCCTTGTGGATAGCACAACAAGTCTACTATGGTTTCTGACATAATACTGGCATGGCATGAAGGAAGGTATAGGTAGTGTTTTTAACACTTCGTCATTATGACTTAATATAATTTAAATGAGGGACTTAGGTCTCATGCACATCTTAAACATATATTCATGCATCATATCAATCTAAATTTTAATTCAAACTACCAGCATATAAGAGGAAATAAAGGAAAACTAATGGTTATGGACTTTAAAAAAATCATCCGAGCCACAGGATGATTTATGGATCAAATCCTAGATGCATTCTAAATTGAACCATCTCATGGTCAATCTTAATGCGCCTTTGCTCTACAAATGTCTGGTAGTCCAGTCTTCATCTCCATGAAGACTACTATGAATGCTCGATCTTTATCTGAAAATAGAAAAAAATAATTTTTATCTATTCTCAAATAATTTTTTTCTATATGTAAAAGTCCTAATCAATAATTGAAAATATACAAAAGAAAGATTCAGCTGATAATACAATATATCAGGGGCACCCAGTCTCTATCACAACTCTTGCAGATACATTTATATAATCAGCCAATAGGAAAGTATTCATACATACATCCATCACATGGATGTACCATAGTCCATAACCACTCAACATGCATTTTATAATAATTATAAAATATAATAACAAACTACTCATATTATTTTAATTATGATGTCATTCAGACACATGTCAATGGAGATGTTTAAATATATGGGCATAGGATCCATCTAGGGTTTTTGATTCGGGTTTAACACTTGATCCAATGCTAATTTTAAGCCAATCATTTGTCATCTATTTGAGTTAAGTTGATCAATTCTTAGGTTAACCTAAATCAATTAGGTAAGCATAAATTTGATCAACCATGACTCAAATCTTAATCGAATTAGGCAAATGACAATTTGATTAACCTAAATTAAACATGAATTCTAATAAAATTAGAACTATGAATTTGATTTAATCTATAATCATTAATTCTAATCCTGTTAGATCAATGACTTACAGTTAAATAAATCCATCGGCAAAAAATCCTAATCCATGTTTGAGGCATCCTTTCCATAATCCAATTTTTTCGACTCCACATATACCTTAGACAACAACCAAGATGGAAGACCCACAATGGTGAGTGCCCAATAACATGGTGGTCGACCGTTGGATCTTAGGTAGATGCATCAAATGCAAGAACCCTAAGTCTTAGTAATGTACATCCATATGTATCATTCTAAGGCCCCGCGCATCACATGCACTGGATTCAAAATTCCATCTAAAATAATATCCAATCTTAAACTTATCTTACAAGTCTAAAATTATGGAATTTTTATATCCAAGTTCGATCATGGATTGATTATTAACAAAAGATGCATCATAAACATCAACTAAATGTCAATCAGAAGATCTGATTTTGACATAGTATGAACTGGATCTAATCCATATCACAATAATAACATGATATTTGATTGTATCAATCAAAGGTGGCTCTGATACCATTGTTGGGCTCCGATGAAATAATAGAATGTAAATTTTAAAAATTTTTATATGTATTCAATAATTGAAAATAAAGTTTAACATTTAAACTAGACTATCAGAACACAAAATCCTAAGAACCCCTTGATGATTATAATCAAATAAAATAAACATGTATAACAAGAAAGGATCAGAACCCATATACCAACATGAGAATGATGAACTAGTAATCTTGAGATCTTCACGAGACTCTAAAGTAGAAGCCCTCCAATGGTGATCCACATGGGACTGATCAGGGCCCTTCCCAATTTGACGTAGTGTTGCAGCCTTCTTCATAAGTTTGCTGCCGATCGTCCTTCGCAAGAATGGATTGTACCATAGCTTGTATGCCTTCAAGACCTCTACTAGGACCACTCTAAGAATCATTTTCTAAATTATCTCATTACATAAAAATTAAATCAGATGTTCAACACTAGAACAACTTGATTTTAGGACAAACATCTCATGCTTTTCTTTTTTTTTTCCTTCCTTTCTATTTTTCTCTCCCTTTTTCTTTCAATTTTTTTCAAACTTTTCCTTTTTTTTCCTCTCATTCTCATGCCTAAACTCATCCCAGAATGGACGTAGAACCTAGGTGTAGCACCCCCTTTAAATAGGTAATAAAGGGGTGCTATACATCTCCAAGTGACATCAACTTTTGGCATCCCAACTTCTGCATGCGGTGAAAATAAATCACCACAATAAAATGGCATGTGAGGAAGTTTAGGAGCAGAAGGACTCTTCCTTCTCAGGTCCTATAAATTCAAGGCATGTAAGTTCCTTCCAAGAGAAGGACTCCTCCTTCTCATCTGCACCCACAATCCCAAGAGCCACTCATGACATGGGGAATGAAGAAATGCATGGAAAAATAAAAGAAATTTAAGAGTCTTCATTAAGAAGGACTCTTCCTTCTTAATGCCAAAATACACGGGGCGACATATTTTTCTTTGACCTGGTGAATGACGTGGAGGTAGGTGATTTCATATGGAACTCTTCCATAAAAACTAGATCAGCCACCAATTTAATTATAGGTTCAAATCCAATCACATTAGGTCAAGGCAACAAGTCAAGGGTTAGTACAAACACCTTTACACTGAATCCAATTGGGAACTTGGGTTAATTCATGTGCTAACAATTCAATTAATCCAGTGGATTTATAATAAATCCAAATAGATTGGATCAAGACTAAATTCTTATAGTGTGTGACCCATTGGATTCCAAATCTAGCTAGCGATGGATCCAGACTCTCGACGTAACCCTAATTCGATTATATTAGGTTAGCTCAAAAGTCCCAATCAACTAAGACTCTTCTTAATTAATTCTTGAATTCAACTCTTTTAATTCTGATGAGTCCACAAGTCTAGATTGATGCCTAGCAATATGTCATGACTATCCAAAAGATTCAAAATTTTGTAGAAATACTAAAATTATCTTTTCGTGGTGAGTTACCATGCAATTCAATTCTTCGATCACACAACATCCCAGACAAGCCATGGGCATAAAACTTGTCAAACCCAAATACCTATCCATATGTATCTTGATCTGATGATGATGACTCGATTGACGAATCAATAGAAATCTTTTCTACTGTTCATCCCAGCTCTGGCCAAAGACTCTCAGAGTCATCATCCTATGAGATCACGTAGGATGTTCTCTCCTCCTACAAAGAGTGATCAATTTTTTGTTGACCACTCACAACCTCCATGCACACTTCACCATATCCAAAATATCTCACACATATCTCAAAGTGGTGTGATAGGAAATAAACCAAAATAAAGATCCATATACATAAAGTACTATGGTGATTTTAGGTCAAAGGATCACATGCACCACTCCCACTGGAGAACCATCTGTCGACATGCTGTAAGGCTCTATCAAATGTTCTTTCTGTAAGTCAGTTCAGTGAACTCATTCTCTAATGAGCGCCTACATCCTTGTATTAGTATCACCATACAAACGATTATAAGATCAACCACCCTCTCCATCGAGCATACATAGGATGTACCAGTATTACTGGTATCATCGATCTCTGACTCGATAATCCAATGATTGGAAATATTTTAGATTGGAGCTATCAAGATTTTAGGTCTCACTGACATGATCTCATCATGGCTCTAAAAATCATTATCCTAATCTATGGGGTTTATCATAATTATAAAAATATGATGTAATAAATGATAAAATATAATACTTTATAAATAAAATAACTAATGTCATACAAATAAGCAGGAAGATAACACAAAAAAGTCCCTATCGCATCCCCATGCGATTAGCTTGTAAGGCACTATTCTTTCAAATACATGCATGGATCAAATCATTTAATCATCTAAGGATTTTTTCTAAGCAAGCTATGAAATAAATATTTCAGATCTGATATAAAAATAAAAGAAGAACCGGTGATTAGATCACCTACCTAAAATGCCTTTCCTACTTCTCGTCAGATCAGATCCATCGGATGTCTCAGGTTTTTGTCGTAGCCGTGCAAGCACCCAACCTTTGCTGGTATCCACATGAAGATGGTCTGATCAAAGCACCGGGGCCGTCGGAGTGCTAGCACCTTGTAAACCTCGCTTCTTAGCTTGAATCTGGACTTTTCCTTCAAGATCTAGAAGGAGAAGATAAAGGCTATGCGAACCCATTTGTGCTGAATCAATGGATAAAGACTTTTGGAAGCTTAGAAGGGATGAGAACCTTTCTTTCCCATCCTATTATCTCTCTACTCTCTCTTCTCTAGATTTCTAAGAATCTGGAAGGAAAGAGAGTCATGGAAATCAGATGGAATGCAAACAAGGAGGCGGGGTGGAAGAAAATAAGGAGACGCTCGCATCTCTTTTTTTGCCAAGAAAAATTCATGCTAAAAATTATGGGGCATGGCCCTTCTTCTCTTATTTCCATTCCAACTTCTAGATAAGGATAACCCTATTCGAATCAAATTTGAATAGGGATAGAGTCCTGGATGAAAGAGAGTCCCAGAGAGTAGGGGTGCCAACTATTAGCACTTCTCTCATTTCACTCATCCAAGGGAGAAAAGGGGGCGCATCTTCATGTGCCCCTTCCTCTATCTAGCATGAAATAAGAGAGAGAAGCCCAGTAGACATTTTATTCTAATTAGATTTTAATTTTGGATTCAATTCGAATCCAATTCGAATCAAATTCGAAAAATTATCAAACCTAATCTCATTAGGCTTTGAATCAAAGTCCTACTTAGATTATAAAATCTAATTAGCCTCAAATTAAGTCAAGTCTAATTAAATTAAATCTAATTTAAATTAATTATGATTTGATTCATAATTTAATTAAGCCCAATTATATTGCAATACTTACAATTAAGTCCCTCTGCTAACAATTAACAGTTACTAGATTGAAATCCTTACATAATTAGTAGTTTCTTAATTCAAACCATTAATCCAATTGATAATTTGATTATAATCTAAGCTACTGATTAGATCAAGCTCCTTTTGTGTGTCACCCCTCAGGTTCTATTCTGTCTGGTAATGAGACATACCATGATCTCCATTATAGTATCATTGAAACTCTTTTTAATAGGCTAGAATGATTCCAACTCAATCCAATAAGAATCGTTGATCTAAAAATGATCCTAATAAGTTTTCATAATCCACCAATGATATCTAGTAGCATGTAGTGGCAATCTAGTAGAATAGAAAGATGAACTCTTAGGTGTAGTTATTGTATGACTAAATTCTTCTATCGAGAGTCTCGACAGGATGCAGATTATGAAAACTCATCAAACCCTAAGCATCCATCATATGCAAGACTTAATTAGCTTGAATCCAATCATAAATCTCTGTTGCCCAGCTATGCAACCCAAGAGGGGGGGTGAATTGGGTTTCTAAAAAATTTTAAGCCCAACAGATTACTTATGAAGAACAAAACAAAGACTTTAATTCAATATTAATTCCCTAAGGCAGGAAAGCAAGAATATAATAAAGAAATAAAGTGAAGAGATAAAGCACACCATAAACACAAGGATTTATAGTGGTTCGGTGCTAACCTTGCACCTACATCCACTCCCCAAGATCCTACTTGGGAATTTCAATCCACTATCCTTTGTATTCAACCCGAATACAAAATGTCAGAAACTCCGACACTAGCTATCCCAAGCTAGATCACTTGTTTCTCAGGTACAAGTAAACCCAAAACACTCCGATTTCAGGTTCGGATCAACCTTTCCTTATTTTGGAAATCCTCCAAACACAAGAACAAAAACTCACAAAGAGTAAGAGTATTTAGAGCACAGATTAATACAATAATAGCTCCTTAAATGAGCAAATATAACAATAAAAGCTTTACTCAAATGAAGAACCTCTTTTTCGGATTTTCTCAAAGTGGATGAACGCTTGAATGCTTGAGAAGAGGTTGATTGTTGATTGAAGATCTCTTGAAAGCTTTGAACGATCTCTAGATCAAGGTTGAAACAATAGGCGTGAAGAATTCTCTCCTTGAAAGATCTTGCTTTTCTCTTTCACGATCTCTCTGGTATATTGTGGATCCTCTCTCTTTTTTTTTTTGGATTTTTCGTTGATCTCAGGCTTTTTCTTGCAAATTTCGGATCCTTTCTTCTATTTTTCTCTTCTGTTCTTCTCGTTTTTGATTTCACGTTTGATCCGCTATTTAATCTGCAATTTCTTTCATCATTTTAAGCATTTTGTAGCATTAGAAGCAAGAGAAAATAATTTAGGTAGATAAAGAGCCGTTAGAGAATTTTTAGGAAGCATAAATGGCAATTAAAACGGGCAAAAAAATAGTCGTTGCTGACATTTCCCGTCGCAGGGGTCGACTCATGAGTCGACTCATGCTTCAGGGGTCGACTCATGAGTCGACCTCTGTTGCAAAAACCAGAGAATGCGTTTCTGAAAATTCTTGGCTCAAATTAGCAGGGGTCAACTCATGAGTCGACTCATGCCTTGTGGGTCGACTCATGAGTCGACTCACAGGTCGTGCCAAGCCAGAAAACTAGCGTGCCAAGGAGAATTTTTTCGTGCCAATCAGCTCACAGTGCCATGAGTTGACTCATGAGTCGACTCATGCACTTCAAACCTTCATAACTTCAAAAATATAAGTCCAAACACAATGAAATTTTCATCAATAGATTTCAAATTATTTGTTCTACCAAATGGTACTATCAAATCAGGATTTTAGTGAAATTATGATTTTGCCCTTGAAGAGCATAAGAACTTTTTCATTTTAAAATTATTTGTATCCCTTCAATCTGCTTTGTAATCATCAAAATCAATCTAGGAGCAACAATCTCCCCCTTTTTGATGATGACAAAACATTTGAACAAAAATATTTATGTTAATGCATTAATTTCAAAAGAATCCATTATAGGTGTATATGCTTGAAAAGAGTATGATTCTTTTGGCATGTAATATAAATGCAAAAATAGTTTGTCCATTTTCTTAAAGATTTGAAAAGGGTATTAAATCATTTTGAGTTCAAGATATATCAGAGCAAGAGAAGAAAAATAAATTTTGCAATGTATCAGAGCAAGAAAAATAATTTTTTTTTTACAATGTTATCAGAAAAGATTTTACAATGTATCGGAGCAAGAAAATTTTATAATATATCAGAGAAATTTTCACACTGTAATAGAGCAAATGTCAGAGAAAATTTCACACTGTATCAGAGCAAATGTTATAATATATCAGAGAAACTTTCTCACTGTATCAGATCAAATGTTATAATTTATCAGAGAAACCTTCACACTGTATCGGATCAAATGTTATAATTTATCAGAGAAACCTTCACACTGTATCAGATCAAATGTTATAATTTATCAGAGAAACCTTCACACTGTATCGGATTAAATTTTATCATGTATCAGAGCAAGTTAAAAGAAATTATAGGGTGTATCAGAGTAAAACAAATTTCTTAAGATGTATCAAGGTGAATAAAATTTCAAAAGATGTATCAGAGCAAGTTTGAATTTTGAAATATATCAGAGCATATAAAAAAATACTTATTTGCATTGTACTTATGATTTTGCTTTTGATGGATGACTTTTTGTTTAAGTTCTGTCTGATACCAAATTTCGATACCAAATTTCTCAAAGTTTTGTTTAATCTTTCAATCCTTGTTTTTGTTTAATTTCTCCAATATTTGTTTAATTTCTCCAATATTTGTTTTAATCTTCCAATCTTTGTTTTTGTTTAATTTCTCCCCCTTTTTCTCATAATTTAGGGTTTTGCTTTTTGTCTAATTTCAATTTTTATTTTTGTTTAATTTCTCCCCCTTTTTGACATCATCAAACATAGTTAACTCTTCCTTTTCTTTTTCTGAAATATTCTTTAATTTCTTCCCCTTTAGAGTTTTTTCACAGATGTTTGCTCCCCCTTAATATAGCAATTATCAACAGCAAACAACAACAAGGAGAAGACAATATTTCAATAAGAAGAAAAAATATATAACCAAAATATGATCGATATCATTACAAAGAGGTAGAAATATAGGTAAAAGATGATTCCATTAATATCATAATTGTTTCAATACATAGTTCTTAAAAATAAAATTCAACCAGCTAATTGTCAATACATGGCCTCAAGGTATAGATCCTAGAACAAGATACCAACTTCTAGGACCTAGTAAAGATCAAGATAAGTCAATGATTGGAGTCATCAGATATAGGGTGAGGAGATGATGGATCAGAAGTACGTCCTCTACCCCGTCTGCCTCTGCCACGAGTAGGAGAGCGAGATGAACTGGGAGGCTGAGAACGCTGAGATGCTAGGGACTGAACAGAAAGGGTGAGTCTAATAGAATCAAGTACGTTCAGTGCTCTGGAAATAGATTGAAGTAGAGCAGTGAACTGGGTGGTAGCATGCTCACTCGATCCTCGGATCTCTTTCCTCAGTAATTCATATCCACCTTCTAGTGCTCCTCTGAGCCTGCCAGCCTCTGCAGTGAGGTCTGTGACCTCAATAGTAGACTCCTGTGGCTGGGGATGGGCCAATGCAAGGACTTGCCCCTGCAAGTCAAGAACTCTGCCAGTCAGTCTTCAGACTGTGTCCTCAAGCTGCTGTATCCTGACGGACTGATCTGAAATCATCTGAAATACAGTGGAGATGTGGGGAGTAATGGTCTGATCAGAAGAGGTAGCTCCAGGTGCAAAAGACGTACTACTCCACTGGTTAGACAGCAAAGAAGCCACACGCTGAGATATATGCTCGATCTGATCATCAGCCAGTCTGAACTCTGAATGAGGTGCTCTGCTCTCTGGCTGATACACTGGTGTGGGCATCCTAGTAAACTCAGAAGGGCCAGCCTCAGTATCAGGAATGAACTAGGTATCTGGTGAAGCTGCCCTGAAGTCATGTACAGGAGAAGATGGACCTTCTTCTTCTACTCTGCCTTCAGTTCTGTCTTCAGCTCTTTCCTCAACTTTCTCCTCAGTTCTTTCTTCAGAGCCCTTGATCCAACCACCAACAGTCTTTGTAATTCCCATTCGGTGCAGGTTGTGTTGGTTGAAAGTGTCCACATGTGAGAGCTTGGTAGCAGCCTCCCCTTCACAACTAACTCCAAACCTCCTAAATACTCTAGTAAGGGCCATACCATAAGGCAAGTGTGCCTTGGATCTGTTCAAAGTTTCTCTCATGGCCTCTATCATAAGTGCAGGAAGGTTTAGGGGGGTCTGAGTGATGATATGAAACATGACACAAACATCTCTGCCAGATAGTAGATCATGCCTACCACTCCTAGGAAAGAAGAGTTTTGTTACAATCTGATGCAGGACCCTCATCTCAATGGATAATAGCTTTGCTTCCAATTTGTTTAAACTTCCTGAAAAAGGTTCTCCTAAGATAATTCTGATCCCTTCTTCTTTAATTGGGAGTTCCATATATGAGTATCCTTCACTAGGCAACTGAAGTATATCTCCCAATATCCTAGAATTCAAGCATATGTCAATCCCCTTGACTGTTGAAGTCACTGACCCATTTCCATAATTTAGGTTCTGGTAGAACTCTCTAACTAGATCAACATAGGTGACTTCCTTAAGAGAGCAATAAAGTTCCCATCCTTGATTTTTGATCTTGGTAGCAAAAGTAAAGCCTTCTTTCTCAAAGAACCGAAAATCTATATTTTTCCCGGTTTTTACTTTTCTATCAGAAAGAGGATTTACACTGGGGCTTATGGAGGATTGAGAGAGACCTTGAGCAGGTACTGAAACTGGAGTGGGAGCGTTGAAGACTGAGCATGCCTTTTCTTTCGGACAATATCTTCAGGCTCACGGATTGATTTCCTTCTTTGAGGAAGCTTCATCTTTGGAGCCATATCCAATAAAGTAGCAGACAAGAAGACTTGAATTGAGAGGAGGAGAAATCACAAGAGAGTAAAGAGGAATTTTAGTGGAGAAAAGAAGTAGATTTTGGAAGTTCGGTGATGTGCTAGGGCACGTTCAAACCGCGCCAAGCAAAGCGAGAAAGCACGAGAAATCTCTTTTCAAAGGAGGCGATTTTTGGTGGAGAGTAGGAGGGAGAATTGCCTCAGAATTGATCCTTGGATTTGGAGCAAGAAGAGTTGGAGAAGACGGCTTTTGGAAGAAGAACGATGGAAAGATGAGTCGTCTCACAAACAGTAACCCTTATAAAAACAATGAACCCGTTGAAAGTTTGTGGGATTTACAAGTTTGCCATTGAGTCGACTCATGGGGGTCGACTCATGAAGTTCAAAAATTCAGGAAAAATGCAAATAAATTCCAAAAAAATTCGAAATTTTGGGAGAAAGAATTTTGCTCAATGATAAGTTTTTAGAGTGATAAATCTGAGCTTTTGGGACCAGGATAGATGTTAAAAATTGAGCTCTAAGAGTTTTTGACATCTATTCTTTGGAAATTGAGAAATTTCAGACAAATGGATCTAGAATTCCTAGATTTCTCCTAATTTCACAGAATCTATCCTCAATAAGGGCCTTTGTAAAGATATCGGCTAATTAATTTTCAGTGCAAACATATTTAAGAATTATATTTTTGTTTTGAACATGTTCTCTTATGAAATGATGTCTTATTTCAATATGTTTAGATCTTGAGTGTTGAATTGGATTTTTAGATAGATTTATGGCACTTATATTATCACATTTTATTGGTGTTTCATTAAGTTTGATTCCAAAATCTTCGAGTTGTTGCTTAATCCACAAGATTTGAGCACAACAACTTCCGGCTGCAATGTATTCGGCCTCAGCCGTAGACAGTGCCACCGAATTTTGTTTCTTGCTAAACCATGAGATTAGGTTTACTCTAAGAAATTGGCAAGTTCTACTTGTGCTTTTTCTATCTAATTTACATCCAGCAAAATCAGCATCAGAATATCCTAACAAATTAATTTGTGAGTCCTTAGAGTACCATAACCCTATAGTTTGTGTACCATTTAAGTATCTAAGGATTCTTTTAACAGCATTCAAATGAGATTCCTTAGGATTAGATTGATATCTTGCACATAAGCAAACACTAAATATGATATCAGGCCTACTTGCAGTTAGATATAATAATGAGCCAATCATACCTCTATAATATTTTAAGTCTACGCTTTTACCTTCATCATCCTTGTCAAGCTTACTTGAGGGACTCATTGGTGTGCCAATTGGTTTGCAGTTCTCCATTCCAAATCTTTTGAGTAGTTCCTTGGTGTACTTGCTTTGGGTGATGGAGATTCCCTCTTTTGATTGTTTGATTTGGAGTTCGAGGAAGAAGGTGAGTTCTCCCATCATGCTCATCTCGAACTCTCCCTGCATAAGCTTAGCAAAGTCTTGACAAAGGGATTCATTAGTAGACCCAAAAATTATGTCATCAACATAAATTTGTATAATTAGTATATCATTTTGGTTTCTTTTAATAAATAGGGTTGTATCTACATTGCCTCTTGAGAAACCATTATTTAGTAAAAATTTGCTTAGCCTTTCATACCATGCTCTAGGTGCTTGTTTTAGACCATATAAAGCTTTATTTAATCTAAAGACATGATTGGGAAAAGCATGATTTTCAAATCCAGGGGGTTGTTCTACATATACTTCTTCAGAAATATATCCATTTAAAAATACACTTTTAACATCCATTTGAAATAGTTTGAATTTCATAAAGCAAGCATAAGCAAGTAGAAGTCTAATGGCTTCTAATCTAGCAACAGGTGCAAAGGTTTCATCAAAATCAATTCCTTCTTCTTGATTATATCCCTTAGCAACCAGTCTTGCTTTATTTCTAATTACATTTCCATGCTCATCTAATTTATTTCTAAAGACCCATTTTGTGCCAATTATTGAATAATCTTTAGGTCTTGTTACTAAGGTCCAAACATTATTTCTTTCAAATTGATTAAGTTCTTCTTGCATAGCATTAATCCAGTTATGATCATTTTCAGCTTCTTCAAAAGTTTTAGGTTCCAGTTGAGATACAAATGCACAATGATTAAATACATCTCTAAGTGAAGAACGGGTTTTTACCCCATGCATAGGATCACCAATTATTAACTCCTTAGGGTGGTTGTGAACATACCTCCATTCCTTGGGTAAGTCATTTGTACCTTGAGGTTGTTCTTGAATTTCTTCACCTTTCTCATTTTGTTTGACTTCTTGATCCTTGTCTTCTGGAGTTGCTGAGTCTTTCAGAGTGATCTCCTTCATACCTTCTATTAGTGGATCTGCATCATCAACACCCTCATTCTTCCTTGAAGGAAGATCGTTAGATTCATCAAAGACAACATGTATGGACTCCTCAACTACTAAAGTTCTTTTGTTGAAAATTCTAAATGCTTTACTAGTGGAGGAGTAACCTAGAAGGATTACTTCATCTGATTTTGCATCAAATTTACCAAGTTTTTCTTTGCCATTATTTAATACAAAACATCGGCAACCAAAAATATGAAAATATGCAATATTTGGTTTTCTTCCTTTCCAAAGTTCATAGGGGATTTTCTTTAAAAATTGTCTAATTAAAGCATGATTTAAAATGTAACATGTTGTGTTAATAGCTTCTGCCCAAAAATATCTTGGAAGGTTGCTTTCACAAAGCATGGTACGGGCCATTTCTTCTAAGGTTCTGTTTTTTCTTTCTACTACCCCATTTTGTTGGGGTGTCCTAGGAGCAGAGAAGTTATGGCCAATTCCATTTTCATCACAAAAATTTTCAAAGTCATGATTTTCAAATTCTATTCCATGATCACTTCTAATATTTTGAATTGAAAACCCTTTTTCATTAGTGACTTTTCGATGAAATTTAGTGAAAATTTGAAAAGTTTCATTTTTGTGAGCTAAAAAGAAAACCCAAGTAAAACGAGAGTAATCATCAATTATTACAAATCCATATCGTTTTCCTCCTAGACTAGTGGTTCTAGTTGGTCCAAATAAATCCATATGTAAGAGCTCTAAAGGTCTAGAAGTTGAAACAGTATTTTTGGATTTAAATGATACTCTAGTTTGTTTACCTAATTGGCATGCATCACAAATTCTATCCTTTTCAAAATTCAGTTTTGGCAAACCGAGAACTAAATCCTTTTTAATTAATTTTGAGAGAGAATGCATGCTAATGTGTGCAAGTCTACGATGCCACAGCCAACTAGTCTCATTTATTTTAGCACTTAAGGAAACTAGGCATTGCATGTCTAATTTAGTTAAATCATTCAAGTCTACCATATAAACATTGCCATGCCTATGTCCTATAAATTTAATGTCATCGTTAATAGGACTCGTCACAAGGCAAACAGATGATTCAAAGCTTACTTTATATCCTTTATCACAGAATTGACTAATGCTAAGTAAGTTATGCTTTAAACCTTTAACTAATAAAATATTATCAATGTATTTGGAGGGAGTGATACCAATGTTACCTATCCCGATGATCTTTCCTTTGCCATTATCTCCAAAGGTGACCATCCCTCCATCCTTAGCATCAAGCGTGATGAATTGTGATTCATCACCAGTCATGTGTCTCGAGCATCCGCTGTCAAGATACCATTTCCTGTTTCCTTCTTGGGATGCTAGACACACCTGCAAGCAAAGGTCACATTTCTGTCTTAGGTACCCAAGCTTTCTTGGATCCTTTCAGGTTAGTCAGAATGGTTCCTTTTGGAACCCATATTTTCTTTGTGTTTGCATATTTGTTAATAAAACATGTGTATGATTTATGTCCTATTCTTCCACATTTAAAACAAGTAATATTTGTAGACTTGTTACTTGAATAATAAATATCCTTCAGAAATTTTTGTTTCTTCAGGGGTTTATAACCAAGTCCAGCCTTATCATATATAGCTTTCTGATTTTCAAGGATCATATTTAGTTTGTTTGAACTTAAGGTGAACTTATCTACTATAGATTTCAGCTTGTTCATTTCATCCTTTAAGTTTTGATTTTCTTGAATCAAGGTGAATTTTTCAATTGAAAGATTTTCAGCTTGTTTCACTAAGGACTGATTTTCTAATTTCAGCTCTTTGTTTTTCTTCCCTAGTTTCTTTAATTCATCAATTGAATCATAGAATGCTTCATGCAATTCTTCAAAAGTAAATTCACTACTGGATTCAGAAGTTACCTCATTTTCATGTGCCATCAGGCACAGGTTGGCTTGTTCTGTTGAGGTTTCCTCGTCGGAGCTTGAGTCATCACTCGCACTCCAGGTCGCCATCATTGCCTTCTTTTTGAACTTCTTTGGAAGACCTTCATCCTCTCTCCTTTTTCTGATGCCAAGAGCTCTCCTTTTTTTGATTTTTTTTCATGAAAACTAGTAGGTTTCTCATGCTTAAAACCAATAGCCATCATGTTGAAATTGTTGGGAATAGTGTCCCAAAGCTAATCGTCAGTCTATTGACGGTTGTGCTCTTTTTGTATTAGTATATAAATTATAAATAAATAAAAGTTATTTTGATATTTTTTATCACAAATTGTCATCTTCTAATGAATTCCTGTGTTGTGGTGAAGTCCTTAGGACTATTTAGACTTGACAAAGGAGGATTTATCGTTTAGTCCTTAAACCTGTTCGCGACCAAATGATACGTTGTTACCAAGGACAACAATGTTTATCGAGCATAGGTCGTTGTGTGCCATATAGGTTGGTTTTTCCCTTAACTAAAGAGTGTGGAGATACTAGTATGGCATACAAGTGAGATGTAAGGGTACATCTGCACTGAATGTGACCGACTCCGGAGCTATCTCGACTGTCAAGATTTACTCCGATGGGATATGGGTATAAATGTCCCTCCGACCTGAGATCACCACGGTGACTTGCAAGCAACTCACTGCACTTAGGCACTGGACTACCTGAATTTCTAATTCAGTGATGGAAGGCTGCTGGGTGTAGTCAAGTACTTGACTTGTCGGTGCGTGTGTCAAGATGGGATTGATCACTCCAGTTCAGGAGCTGTGTATAGTCGTGTTTCAATTTAGCAAAACCTTGACCAGGGTAGTCCTAGTGAGGCGTCATAGGACTATTTGAGTTGAGCACGATTCGGATGATCTAATCAGGGTTGACAGTTTAACCCTGAGTCATCCTAAACACAGAGGTCAAAAGGGAAGAATTATACAGTAACCATATTCATGTAAGTTCTGAGTGTTGCGATTGCAACTATTCGACCTATCTGAATGTCGGGTACCATTGCTAGATGGTCACTTTGATTAGTACAGGAATTGGTTCCTATGCTACTGGCTTAGGTTCGAACCTGCAAGGTCACACACATTAGAGGTTCCTATCTGATCTGATGGCTGATGAAGAGTCTTAATGTTCGTGGACTATGAGTCCTATGTGTCTGAAACTCTGTGATCAAGAATCAGAATTCTCTGATCATGAGTCCCACACATTTTGGGTACAGGGGTCAAGAGTCCTATTGGTTTGGGACTTTTCGATCAGAATTTCATATCGATGAATTCTGATGTCCGATTGCCCATCGAATTTAGACTCAATATTTATGAGAGCTTTAATTAGTGATTTGATTACTAATTAACTCAATTTGATTGAGTAATTATTTTTGGATCAAGTTCAATTGAATTGGATTCAGTTGGGTTTGACCCAATTAGGTTAAGAGTTGACCTAAAAGTCGAGATGGTTTGGTCCCTGATTTGATCAGGGGTTGGGCTTAGTCAATTCTTGATTTGATTAGGATTTTATTGAGCCAATTAAACCTAATTAAATTATATTTAATTTAGTCTAATTATGCTTAACCTATTTTGATTAGGTTGGTTCAATTTAGATTAAACCACCATTTGAATTTGAATCCCTATGCCACCTCATATCTCTGCACCCATTTGAATTCACGAGAAGAAATTACTCATGAATTTTCTCTCACACAAAGCCCTTCTCATGCCCACTCTTGTGCACCAATCTTTGGTTAAAATTGATTAGTTAGCCATTCAAATTCAAAGCATGTTTGAATTTGAATGGATAACTTATCTCTTGCGCCTTCATCACCCTATCCACTTTAGTGCCCCATATCTCACACGAGAAAGAGTTTCTCTTGAAACCTTTCCACACACAATGTAGCCTCGCACCTTCTCTTCTCACACCCAAGTGGATAGGGATGAGTTGATTTGCATTTGAATTTAAATTTGATTTGAATTCAAATGTGTAACCACTTGTCTTTATCTTCTCACGCAGATAAGACACATTCGATGTTGTTTTAAAAAGAGGAGAAGGATGGGGCGTGCATAGAAAATTTTTGAGAAAGAAAGTGGGGCGTGAGGAAGTCTTGTGCATGAGGTGAAGGTCCAAAACCTTTCGAGAGAAAAAGAAAGAAAAGAAAAAAAATTGGGCGCAGGGTTTTCAGTGTGTTCCATAGGGTTACAGCCTGGGGTTCGGGAAGTGAGTTAGTGAGCTTCGAGTGTCGTGAGCCCACCAAATTCAAGGGAGAGAATCATCTACCTCTCAAGCACATTTTTGGACAATTTAGAGCATCTGTGGAATTGGCAGACAACGATCGAAAGAGTTCGATCAGCATCAGTCGTCGAAGGGCTCTATAACAAGCTAGCACTCGTGAGGAGTCGATCAGACCAGGAGCCTCGTGTGGACGATCCACAGAGGCCAGACACACTGTGTGGCTATGTTGCGATGATCAGAGCCTCCTGACGGTGATTAGATTGTGAAGATCGACTACCCACATAAAGGTATTGTGTACTGAATATAGAACAGTAAATTGTTTACTGTTCGAATTTGAATTTCAAATTTAAATATATGCATGCTATATATCATATTTAGATCCTAGTGTAGGGTAAATATATATTAATTAATTAGATTAATTAATTATTTTCACTGTAAATTAATGATTTTGAAAAAATTTTAAAATTATTATTTTACCCCTACACTCAAATTTCGCTTCAAATGGTATCAGAGCAGGTTCTAAGATATGATATATGAATTTGTATGCGTAGATTAAGTTATAATCTAAAAGTTTAAATTTAAAATTTAAAATTCAAAATTTAAAATTTGAATTTTGAAAGTTGTTCGAAATTTAAAATTTAAACATTTGAAATTCAAAATTTAAAATTTGAATTTTGAAATTTGAAATTCAAAATTCAAAATTCAAAAATTTGAAATTTAAAATTTGAAATTTGGAAGAAATTTCAAATTTGAAATTCAAAATTTAAAATTTAAAATTTAAAATTAAAAAATTTAAAATTTGAAATTTAAAATTTAAAATTTGAAATTAAAAAATTTAAAATTTGAAATTTAAATTTTAAAATTGATATATTTAGATATACTTGATCCAAGTAGCAAGTAATTGAATTGGGTTGGTTGCCATGGCCGTCCGATCATAGGAGAAAAGTAGGGTTTAAAGGTCCTCTCCTCCCATTCGATGGGGTCTCCTATGACGGTAGGGGTGTCGTTGCAATTATATCCTATGCAGATGAAGCAGTGAAAGGACTTAATTGTAAAGGTTCAATTGTAAAATTTATCATAAATGTGTTAGATTAGATCTAAAGCAATATTCATGATTTATTTTGATTGAGTTATTTTCTGTTATGTAATTAGCAATAGGATTGCTATTTATAAAATGTACTGATCTATTTGTGAAATGAGTCAACATATTTGATGAACAGAAAAATAAAACCTTTCAAATTTGATAATTATTTTCGAAAAGCCAAATCCTGACCCATCAGCCCAAAATACTTAATTAAAAGAATTAAGTGTTGTCAAGTTGGTCTAGAATTGTGAATTAAGACCTAAGACAATTGCATAAATTTGTGGGTCAATGGGTTAGATGGATTAGGTCCATAATTGGGTTAGACCAAAGGTTAGCTTAAAGAAATGGACTAAAATAGAGTAATTGATCAAATCTAATCAAAAGTTGAATTAGATTAGGTCAAGGACACTCTAGACTCAACTCCAATAGTTGTAGTTGAATGGGTCCATGTCTTTAACTAGTCCAAGATGGACTTAATTCATGGCTACGCAGTGGAACCCTATTTACTAAGTTGATCAAATTAAAACTAATAAACCGGTTGGTGTCTAAGGTAAGTTTGGTAGTTTGACCAGTGGTTCTTAAGTGGGAGCTACTCGCATTGATTCGATCTCTGACGAGTTAATGGCATATCCCCACCACTGATCTCACTTACCTGACCAACCTGGTGAGTTAGGTTTTGATTAGATCACTTGGTGATTAGAGCTCACCCATGTCATTAGGTAAATCAGTGTGACTGATTTAGGTGCTCCTAATGCCGACTTTAATTAAATCCTTTTTAATCTGACTTGGTGAAGTCAGTGGGAGGATTGAAATTGGCTGGTTAATTTCTTCTCTTCTATCCTTTAATAAAATTTTCAAAATTATTAGGTCTCTAAAATGATTAAGTTATAGTGATAACTAAGTCATAGCCTCCCATTAAGTGAGTGATAATGAGTCCATTAGTTTAATAATCATTGGAGGCCCAAAGGCCTAGTGCTTATTGACTAATAGAATTATCATTCATAGTATGATAATTTGGTTTGAGTCTTTCTGATGGTGGTCAGGTTGGCCGGCCAAAGTCGGGCCTGATCATTTATTGGTCCGATTCACCAAATCAAGTCATGTTAATGGTTGGACCTAACCAGATCTTTTTAGTGGAGGCCAAAGCCTACTGATTAGGTTTTGGGGTAAAATTGATTACTAGAAGTTGTTTAGAGAAACAACTGGTTATGAACCTACCCATAGATGCACATGGGTTGACCAACCAAAGTTGGGCTCGTGTGTAGTCTGTGTGGATTCTAGTATCCACTAAGGAATTCAAGTAATTTCTCAAATTGAAGGTTGAGGCTACCAGTTCGTAAAAATATTGGGAGAAACTTTAGACTAAAGTCCAAGTCTTTAGAATTAATAATTTATGTACTAATAGAAGTCTGATTTTTCTTTATGCAGCTATGGCCACTACCCTGTTGCTCCGGTCATTATTAGATAATGACAAGCTTATGGGATCAAATTTTGATAGCTGATATCGAAAATTAAAAATCATCCTTGAGCATGAGCGGATCCTTTATGTAGTAACGGATCCTGCACTCAAGGAGCCAACCCCGAACGCGAGAGGGACGGTCCGAGACACTTACCAGAAGTGGCTCAACGACCGCACCACCGTTCGATGCATAATGCTGGCAGCAATGAATGATGAGTTTAGCCACAGGTTTGAGAACGCACAGCCACAGGAGATGCTTCAAATATTGAACGACTCCTTTGGCACGCCTGACGACGTTGAAAGGCACAAAACTAGTTATGCCATTTTCAATGCTCGGATGAGGGATGGGGCCTCAGTCACTGATCATGTACTGTACATGATCGAAATGATTGAGTGCCTAAGTAAACTGGGCTTTCCCCTGCATGAGCAGCTCGATAAGGATGCGATCCTTAATTCATTGCCCAAGTCCTTCCTTCCCTTCCTTACTCATTTTCGAATGACAAAGACTGCAGTGAACTACCACGGCTTGTTGGGGTTGCTGCAGAACTTTGAGAAGGACCACCAGCTCCATAAGGAGTCGGTGAATGTTGTGGGAGGGTCTTCTTCTGGTAGTCAACCCTTTAAGAAAGGAAAGAAGAATAAGAAGAAGAAGAACAAGAAGGTACAGTCGCATGCTGGGACGTCTGCACAGGGTCAGACCAAGAAGCGCAAGCCCGACCAAAGCCAGGCGGAGTGCTTCTTTTGCAAGAAGCAGGGGCACTAGAAAAGGAACTGTCCTCTATACATTACCTCCCTGGACCCAAACAGGCTGAAGAAGAAGCAAGGTAATTATATGATAACACTTTGCAACTTTTTCATTTGTGATACTACTGCCTGGGTATTGGATACCGGAAGCCCTTATCATATTTGCAATTCGATGCAGGGTCTGCAGGTCAGTAGGAGATTTGATGATGGCGAGAGATTCCTGAACATTGGAGACGGAAGCAAAGTTCCAGTTCTAGATTTAGGAATCATGAATCTTGTAGTCAATTCTCGTAATGTAATTCTGAGTGAATATCATTATTGTCTAAGCTTTTTATTAAATATTATTTCTATAGGCCTTTTGGCCATGTACGGTTATCAATTTTTAATAAAAAAAAATATTTGCAATATCATTTTGAATGGTGTTACAATATTTGTTGGACAACTAGATAATGGAATTTACTTACTGTCATAGCTTGTTAATGTGGTTCAAACCTCTGGTAAATATCCTAGAATAGATAATGTGTCAGAAGTCTACCTTTGGCACTGTAGGCTAGGTCATATCAATAAGAACAGGATAAATAGGTTGGCTCAAGAAGGAATTCTTGAAGTTGGTGATTGTGAATCACTTCCAACCTGTGAGTCTTGTCTTCTTGGAAAGATGACCAAGTCACCTTTTACTGGAAAAGGTGAGCGAGCCAATGAACTCTTAGATCTGGTACATTCTGATGTATGTGGACCCATGAGCTCAAGTGCAAGAGGTGGATATTTCTACTTCATAACCTTCACAGACGACCTATCAAGATATGGGTATGTCTACTTAATGAAGCATAAGTCAGAGTCGTTTGAAATATTCTAACTATTCTGAAATGAGGTAGAAAAATAAACTGGAAAGTATATTAAAACTCTTCGATCTGATCGAGGAGGTGAATACCTTTCCAATGAGTTTTTGACATATTTAGGGGAGAATGGGATTCTTTCTCAATGGACTCCTCCTGGAACACCACAGCATAATAGTATGTCTGAAAGGAGAAATCAGACCTTGTTAGACATGGTCCGATCCATGATGGGGTTTGCTGGTCTGCCGATCTCCCTTTGGGGATATACGCTCGAATCGGCTTGTTACCTTCTAAATAGGGTTCCGAGTAAGTCTGTAACCAAAATGCCATATGAGTTATGGATAGAACGTAAGCCAATACTCTCACACCTTAGGATTTAAGGGTGTCCGACTTATGTTAAACGTTTAATTACGGACAAGCTTGGACCTAGGTCTGACAAGTGTAATTTCATAGGGTACCCAAAAGAGACCAAAGGGTATTATTTCTACCTAGCTGATGAGCAAAAGGTGTTTGTCAGCCTTAAGGCAATCTTTTTAGAAAAGGAGTTCCTTGGTGAAGGGACTGTTACCTCTAAGGTCGAACTTGAGGAAGTTCGACAGGTGAAAAAACCGACACAAGTAGTTGAACCTGAATCGGATTTGATTAGATCAGATCCAGAGCCCATTGTTCCTGCACCCTTAAGGCGATCTGGTAGAGTACCACATCAACTGGACAGATACTATGGTTTCTTGGTCCGGGATGGAGATCCTATCGAACTTGATGAAAACGATGAGGATCCAATCACCTACATGGATGCAATGCAGAGACCTAACTTTGAGAAATGGCTAGAGGCAATGAAATCCGAAATGGAGTCCATGAAGGTCAACGATGTGTGGACATTGATTGACCCACCCGAAGGAGTAAAACCCATGGGTGTAAGTGGGTCCTCAAGAGGAAGAGGGGCGCAGACAGAATGGTGGAAACCTATAAAGCCCGTCTGGTTGCCAAGAGATATCGTCAACATTATGGTATAGACTATGACAAGACATTTTCTCCTATGGTAATGCTCAAATCCATTCGGATTATGCTTGCGATAGCTGCCCATCTGAACTATGAAATCTGGCAGATGGATGTGAAGACAGCTTTCCTAAACGGAGAGCTGGACGAAGAGGTGTATATGATACAACCTGAAGGATTCACATCCACAGATGAGTCTAAGGTGTGCAGGCTACAGAGATCCATTTATGGACTTAAGCAGGTATCCCGGAGTTGAAACATACATTTTGATAGGACGATCGAGATGTATGGCTTCGTTAAGAATGGAGAAGAGCCCTGCATTTATAAGTGGGCTAATGGTCCCGTAGTAGTATTTCTTGTATTGTATG
This sequence comes from Elaeis guineensis, assembly GCF_000442705.2. Taxonomy (NCBI): domain Eukaryota; kingdom Viridiplantae; phylum Streptophyta; class Magnoliopsida; order Arecales; family Arecaceae; genus Elaeis; species Elaeis guineensis. Next base: position 14,508,543 of record NC_026008.2, on the reverse strand, counting down.
TGGATGATATTCTCTTAATCGGAAATGATATCTCTGCATTACAGGGAATAAAGATTTGGCTGTCGTCACAATTCTCCATGAAGGATCTGGGAGAAGCTTCCTACATCCTAGGGATGAGGATCTATAGGGATAGATCTAAAAGGTTGCTTGGCTTATCCCAGTCCACGTACATTGATACTATGCTGAAGAGGTTCAGCATAAAGAACTCCAAGAAAGGCTATCTACCGATAGGCCATGGAATTTCTCTCTCGAAGAGGGATTGTCCGACAACACCTCAAGAGAGAGAGCGTATGGATAGAATTTCATATGCTTCAGCAGTGGGATCTATCATGTACGTCATGATATGTACACGACCAGATGTGGCATACTCACTAGGGGTAGTGAGTAGATACCAATCTGATCCAAGGGAGAATCACTGGAAGGTTGTTAAAACTATCCTGAAGTATTTAAGAAATACTAAGGACCAGTGGCTTGTTTACGGTGAATCGGACTTGAGACTTATAGGGTTTACAGACTCTAGTTTTCAGTCTGATCATGATGACAGCAAGAGTGTGTCAGGATTTATTTTAACCCTTAATGGTGGGGCTGTCTGCTGGAAGAGTTTCAAGCAGCACACAGTGGCTGATTCAGTTTGCGAGGCAGAGTATGTCGCTGAAGGAACCAGATCTAGGGTTTCAGGGTTAGATCTTGAAACTTTTTCAAGATCATACAGCGGAAGACTAAAATAAATCAAAATTTATTTTCTAAGATCAGAAAATCCCTAGATCTAAGATCCTATTACATGATTATTACATAGCATTAAATCAAAAATTAAAATATATATAAATATAGTATGAACTACATGCTGATCATATCAACATGTTTCTATACTAGCTACATCTAATGTATGTATTAAATAATAGATCAGATCTATTACCTTGCAATGTTAGACGCTCTAACCTCGCTGATCCGGGCTTAAGGATGATGTTGCAAGCCGCACACGCGTTCGGCCTCTAGGAGTCGTCCACACGAGCCCACGAATCTCGATCAGAAGTCCTGCTTCAGAAAATCAGCACAGTATGCTAGTACTGCGCTGATCCTTCTTTGATGGTTGATCAGGTGCCTCCTTCTTCTTGATTTGGACTCTTCCAAAGATAAAAAGTAGAAGGAGGAGTTTCAGATCTGAGACACTCTCAGGAAACACAAGATGGAGGGAGGAAAGATATGAAAACAAAAACCCAAGAAGAAGACCCTCTTCTTCTTCACGTTTTTCTCTCTAGACACCCAAACTTGCGTCTTTTATATCTCCACGACCCAAAGGTATTTCTCTCTGATTTTTGGATGAAAGAAAGGCCTCTCAAATATCTATCTCTCCTTCAAATTTCATGAAGAAACTCATCTCATATAGAGAGATATGATAGAGTCCTTGTCTAGGTCAAACACCTAGTCAAGGCTTATCCAAACATGGCAAGTTAAGGGACGCCCAACTCTTGAGCACCTCCTCCATATTTTCGTACATGGATCACCAGAAAAGGGTGTACAATGTAAACCCTAAAAGCCACGAAAATTCTAAAAAAAATTTGGATAAATTCGATGCAAAATTGAAAGAGTTTTGGATTTCTAAAACTCTATCTCATAGAATTCGAAATCCAAACTTATTCCTTTTAGATTTGATCCAAATCACCTTCCATGTAAGAAAGAAGAGAGGAGACCTTTTGTGAACGTGGGAGAGATCTGGGAGAGGGCTTTTGTCGCACAAAATAAGTGGAGATTGGCGTTGAATAAGAGAGAGGGCGTGGAGAAGGTTTATGTGGCGCAAGGTGGAATCCTAGTCCTACTAGGATTCTGTCTCATAACTTGTTTTAATTTGGTTTTCCAAACCAAATCAAATCAAAATTAGATCAACCCAATTAAAATAGGTCTTAACCTAATTAAGAACCTAATTTAATCAGATTAAATTAGATTTAAATCTGATTTAATTTTCTAATCAAATTAGAAATTAGATTGACCCAAGTCCTAGTTGAACTAGGACTAGTTTTTTCTTGCACTTGGCTTATCCAATAAACCAATTGGACTTGATCCAATCAAGCCCAAACCAAATCTAATTAAATCATATTTAATTAGACTTAATCTCAGCCCATTGGCTTAATCAAATTAAGCCAATTAGCAATCAAATTGCTAATCGATCCTCCTGCAACACTTGCACTGGGTTAAATGTCAATCGTATTGATTATTTAACCCTATAATGATTCTTAATCGTTGATCAACCATCCGATCGGATCATGAACTCTAATGTGTGTGACCTCATAGGTCCGAACCTAAGCTGGTAGCATAGAAACAAATTCCTATACCAATCGAAGTGACCATCTAGCAATGGTACCCGACGTCCGGATAGGTCGAATGTGTAGAACAACATCCTTAGAACCCATGCGGATATAGTTTTCATATAATTCATCCCCTTGACCAAAATGATCATAGGACACCCCAGAGCTCAACTGTCAACTCTGATCAGGTTGTCCACATTGTATTTCAAAATATCAAATCCATCTGATGGATTATCCTGGCCAAGGTTTTGCTAAATTGAAATACAACGACTCATTCTTCTCCAACTCTTGGAGTGGTCAATCCCATCTCAATCACACTCTGACTTCGCAAGTACTTGACTGTGCCCAGAAGCCTTCCATCCCTGAATTAGAAATTCAGTTAGTCCAGTACCAAAGCACAGTGAGTTGCTTGCAAGTCACTGAGGTGATCTCAAGTCTAAGGGACACTTATACCTATATCCCATCAGAGACATTCTCGACAGCAGAATGCTCTGGAGTTGGTCACGTTCAATGATGATGTACCCTTACATCTCACCTGTATGCCATACCAGTGTCTCCACACTCCTTGGTTAAGAGGACAACCAACCCATATGGCCTACAGCGACCTATGCTCGATAGAAGCTGTCGTCCTTATTAACAGCTTATCATTTGGTCGTGAACAGTTTTAAGGACTAATCGGTAAATCCTCTCTTTATCGAATCTAAATAGTCCTAAGGACTTCATCATAACAACGGAGTTCATTAGAAGATGAAAGCTTATGATGAAAATGCCAAATATATTTTATTTATTAACAAATCAATTACAATACTTGGTTTCTCAACCGTCAACAGCTTGACGATTGGCTTTTTGGGACACATTTCCCAACAACTCCCACTTGTCCTAAAGCCACTCGGCACAGTATCTAATACCCATCTTCGACTTGTGGTTGTCGAACTCCTTTATTGCCAGGGCTTTTAGTGAAGGGGTCGGCTAGGTTCTCTTTTCAGTCGATCTTCTGAAGGTCGACATCACCTCGATCCACGATCTCTCGGACCAGGTGGAAGCGGTGCAAGATGTGCTTCGTCCGCTGATGTGCTTTGGGTTCCTTCACCTGAGCTATGGTACCAGTGCTGTCGCAGTAGAGCAGGACTGGACCATCGAAGGAGGATGCTACTCCAAGCTCATTGATGAATTTCCTCAGCCACACAGCTTCCTTCGCGGCATCCGATCCTGCGATGTACTCCGCTTCACAAACAGAGTTCGCCACAATATGCTGCTTGGAACTCTTCCAGCAGATGGCTCCACCATTCAGAGTAAAAGATATAACCCGACACACTCCTGCTATCATCATGGTCAGATTGAAAGCTGGAGTCTGTGAACCCCACAAGTTTCAGATCTAACTCACCATAACCAACCATTGGTCCTTAGTATTTCTCAAATACTTAAGGATGGCTTTAACCACTTTCTAGTGATCTTCTCCAGGATCAGATTGGTATCTACTCACTACTCCTAGTGAGTATGCCACATCTGGTCTTGTACATATCATGGCGTACATGATAGATCCCACGGCTGAAGCATATGGGACTCTACTCATACTCTCTCTCTCTTCAGGAGTTGTCGGACAATCCTTCTTAGAGAGAGAAATTCCATGGCCTATCGGTAGATAGCCCTTCTTGGAATTTTTCATGCTGAACCTCTTCAGCACAGTGTCTATGTACATGGACTGGGATAACCCAAGCATCCTTTTAGATCTATCCCTATAGATCTTCATCCCTAGGATGTAGGATGCTTCACCCAAGTCCTTCATGGAGAACTGTGATGACAACCAAACTTTTATTCCATGTAGTGCGGGGATGTCATTCTCGATTAAGAGAATGTCATCCACATACAAGACAAGGAATACCACAACTGGACCATTTGCCCATTTATAGATGCAGGGCTCTTCTCCATTCTTAATGAAGCCATACGTTTTGATCACCTTATCAAAATGCATGTTCCAACTCGAGAAGCTTGCTTCAATCCATAAATGGATCTCTGAAGCTTGCACACCTTGGACTCATCTGTGGATGTAAACCCCTCAGGTTGTATCATATACACCTCTTCGGTCACTCTCCATTAAGAAAAGCTGTCTTTACATCCATCTGTCAGATCTCATAATCTAGATGGGCAGCTATTGCAAGCATTATCCGAATAGATTTGAGCATTGCCACAGGAGAAAATATCTCGTCATAGTCAATACCATAACGTTGACGATACCCCTTGGCAACCAGACGGACTTTATAGGTCTCCACCTTTCCGTCTGTGCCCTCTTCCTTTTGAAGACCCATTTACACCCAATGGGTTTAACCCCTTTAGGTGGGTCAACCAATGTCCATACATCGTTGACCTTCATGGACTCCATTTCGGATTTCATGGCTTCAAGCCATTTCTCAGAATCAGGTCTCTGCATAGCATCCATATAGGTGATCGGAT